>NW_027310036.1:0-109343 GCF_047496795.1 Chiloscyllium punctatum
ACATCCTGGGCACTATGGGTAATTTAGCACGGTCAATCCACCCTAACCTACACATCCCCTGGGCACTATGGGTAATTTAGCACGGTCAATCCACCCTAACCTACACATCCCTGGGCACTATGGGTAATTTTAGCACGGCCAATCCACCCTAACTTGCACATCCCTGGGCACTATGGGTAATTTAGCATGGTCAATCCACCCTAACCTGCACATCCCTGGGGCACTATGGGTATTTAGCACGGTCAATCCACCCTAACCCGCACATCCCTAGGCACTATGGGTAATTTAGCACGGCCCAATCCACCCTAACCTGCACATCCCTGGGCACTATGGGTAATTTAGCACGGTCAATCAACCCTTACCTACTCATCCCTAGGCACTATGGGTAATTTAGCACGGCCAATCCACCCTAACCTGCACATCCCTGGGCACTATGGGTATTTAGCATGGTCAATCCACCCTAACTCGCACATCCCTGGGCACTATGGGTAATTTAGCATGGCCAATCCCCCCTAACCTGCACATCCCTGGACACTATGGTTAATTTAGCATGGCCAATCCACCCTAACCTACACATCCCTGGGCACTATGGGTAATTTAGCATGGTCAATCCACCCTAACCTGCACATCCCTGGACACTATGGGTAATTTAGCACGGCCAATCCACCCTAACCCGCACATCCCTGGGCACTATGGGTAATTTAGCACGGTCAATCCACCCTAACCTACACATCCCTGGGCACTATGGGTAATTTAGCACGGTCAATCCACCCTAACCTGCACATCCCTGGGACACTATGGGTAATTTGGCACGGCCAATCCACCCTAACCTACACATCCCTGGGCACTATGGGTAATTTAGCACGGTCAATCCACCCTAACCTGCACATCCTGGACACTATGGGTAATTTAGCACGGTCAATCCACCCTAACCTACACATCCCTGGGCACTATGGGTAATTTAGCACGGTCAATCCACCCTAACCTGCACATCCCTGGGACACTATGGGTAATTTGGCATGGCCAATCCACCCTAACCTACACATCCCTGGGCACTATGGGTAATTTAGCACGGTCAATCCACCCTAACCCGCACATCCCTGGGCACTATGGGTAATTTAGCACGGCCAATCCACCCTAACTTGCACATCCCTGGGCACTATGGGTAATTAGCATGGCCAATCCACCCGAACCTACACATCTTTGGATTGTGGGAGGAAACCTGAGCACCCTGAGAAACCCACACAGACACAGGAAGGGGAGAGAACATGCAAACTCCACACGTACAGTTGCCCCAAGAGTAGAATCGAACCTGGGTCCCTGGTGCCATGAGGCCGCAGTACTAACCACTGAGCCACTGTGTCAGCCCTCAAGGTTCAGCCATTGCTGTCTTTCTGTGTGTGTTTGGCCACACTGGCACCACACTTCCTGCACTTCACACTTGACCTCCTCCACTTTGGTGCACTTTTCCCGCGGGCGCTGACTCCGTCTCCCCTGCTCTTGTCATCACTGCAGGACGTTGGGGAACCCTCCAACGCTGCTTATCGGGACCTCATTGACCTGTCCCGGGTCAGGTCCCCTCCATCCTCCCTGTCTCTACTGACCAGCCCATTCAATCACCCTGTTTACCTACACAGCCACTGTCTCTCTCTCTCTCTCTGTCTTTCTCTCTCTCTGTCTGTCTGTCTCTCTCACTCCATCTCTTTCTTTCTCTCTCTCTTTCATTTTCTTGTCTGTCTCTCTCTTTGTCTCTCTTTCTCCCTCCAGAAGGGGTAGGTTAGTAGAAAATCATCTGAACAAAAACTCTAAAACTTAAAAGAAGGAAGATTAAAGACGAGAAAAGGAAAGGTGAATTAACCGAACCTTCTTGCCAATTTGCAGAAAATATCCGTAACTGCCAACCCCCACTCCCCCCCACTCCCTTCCAACCCCGAGGCAGAGAATTCCACAGTCATACAACCCTCCATGAGACAGTGTAATACGCCGCACCTGAAAAGATGTGCCCGGATTTAATATCCTCCTCACATCCACCTTGCCAACTGCTCTCTCAGATCTTATCGACTTCAGTCAAACCATCAGATGGAATTTAATTCCGATAAATGCGAGGTGCTGCATTTTGGAAAGCAAATCTTAGCAGGACTTATACACTTAACGGTAAGGTCCTGGGGAGTGTTGCTGAACAAAGAGACCTTGGAGTGCAGGTTCATAGCTCCTTGAAAGTGGAGTCGCAGGTTGATAGGATAGTGAAGGAGGTGTTTGGTATGCTCTCCTTTATTGGTCAGAGTATTGAGTACAGGAGTTGGGAGGTCAGGTTGTGGCTGTACAGGACATTGGTTAGGGCCAATGTTGGAATATTGTGTGCAATTCTGGTCTCTTCCTATCGGAAAGATGTTGTGAAAGGGTTCAGGAAAGATTTACAAGGATGTTGGAGGGTTTGAGCGACAGGGAGAGGCTGGACAGGCCGGGGCTGTTTTCCCGGAGCGTCGGAGGCTGGGGGGGGGGGGGTGACCTGGTTTATAAAACCATGAGGGGGCACGGATAGGGGTAAATAGACAAGGTCTTTTCACCCCCCCTGGGGTGGGGGGAGTCCAGAACTAGAGGGGGGTAGGTTTAGGGTGGGAGGAAAAGGGAGCAGAGGGGTAACGTTCTCACCCAGAGGGTGGTGTGTGTGTGGAATGAGCTGCCAGAGGAAGGGGGTGGAGGCTGGTACAATGACAGCATTGAAAAGGTGGATGGGGACAGGGTTTGGGAGGGATACGGGCCAAGTTGCTGGCAGGTGGGACTAGATTGGGTTGGGTATATCTGGGTCGGCACAGGCGGGTTGGGCCGAAGGGTCTGTTTCCATGCTGTATTAACTCTATAAGACACCCCTACTCTTCCAAACTCCAAAGGAACCTTGTCCAACCTTTCCACGCTGGATAACCCAATCGTTCCAGGCACCTGCCCCTGGATGTTCTCCTCTGAACACACTTAGATCTGACCCTCCATGAGGAGATAAAGGCTGCACACAGTATTAGAGACGTGATCTCACGATAAGGATGTGTGTAAAGCAAGGGCACCTTCCCACTCATTCAATGGTGAGAGAGAGACACACACACACAGCACCTGGGGGTGCCTTAACCAGAGGGTCACCATGCCCCAGGAGGAAGGGGGAAAGAGATGGGGGAGGAGAGACCTCGGTGGTAAACTCAGGTGGTGTGGGGAGGATACAGTCGGAGAGACGGCGGGGAGAATACAATCGGAGAGGGTGGAGAGACTGCGGGAGGATACAGTCGGAAAGGGGAGAGGATACAGTCAGAGAGGGGAGAGAGACTGTGGGGAGAATACAGTCGGAGAGACTGGGAGAATACAGTCGGAGAGGGGGAGACTGCGGGGAGGATACCGTCAGAGGCAGGGAGAGACTGCGGGGAGGATACAGTCGGAAAGGGGGGAGGACTGCGGGGAGGATACAGTCGGAGAGGGGGAGAGACTGCGGGGAGGATACAGTCGGAGAGGGGGAAGACTGCGGGGAGAATACAGTCAGAGAGGGGGGAGAGACTGCGGGGAGGATACAGTTGGAGAGAGGGGAGAGACTGCGGGGAGGATACAGTCGGAGAGGGGGGAGAGACTGTGGGGAGGATACAGTCGGAGAGGGGGGAGAGACTGCGAGGAGAATACAGTCGGAGAGGGGGGAGTGTCTGCGGGGAGGATACAGTCGGAGACGGGGGACAGACTGCGGGGAGGATACAGTCGGAGAGGGGGAGTGTCTGCGGGAGGATACAGTCGGAGAGGGGGGAGAGTCTGCGGGGAGGATACGGTCGGAGAGAGGGGAGAGACTGCCGCGAGGATACAGTCGGAGAGGGGGGAGAGACTGCGGGGAGAATACAGTCGGAGAGCGGGGAGTGTCTGCGGGGAGGATACAGTCGGAGAGGGGGGCAGACTGCGGGGAGGATACAGTCGGAGAGGGGAGAGACTGCGGGGAGGATACAGTCGGAGGGGGGGAGTGACTGTGGGGAGAGTACAGTCAGAGAGGGGGGAGAGACTGCGGGGAAAACACAGTCGGAGAGGGGGAGAGACTGCAGGGAGGATACAGTCGGAGAGGGGGGAGAGACTGCGGGGAGGATACAGTCGGAGAGGGGGGTAGACTGCGGGGAGGATGCAGTTGGGGGGAGAGACTGCGGGAGAATACAGTCAGAGAGGGGGAGAGACTGCGGGGAGGATACAGTCGGAGAGGGGGAGAGACTGCGGGGAGGATACAGTCGGAGAGTGGGGAGGAGGACTGTGGGGAGGATACAGTCGGAGGGGGAGAGACTGCGGGGAAGATACAGTCGGAGAGGGGGGAGAGACTGCGGGGAGGATACAGTCGGAGAGGGGGAGAGACTGCGGGGAGGATACAGTCGGAGGGGGGGGACTGCGGGGAGGATACAGTAGGAGAGAGGGGAGAGACTGTGGGAGAATACAGTTGGAGATAGGGGAGAGACTGCGGGGCGAATACAGTCAGAGAGGGGGGAGAGACTGCGGGGAGAAGACAGTCAGAGAGGGTGAGAGACTGCGGGGGGAATACAGTCGGAAAGGGGAGAGGATACAGTCAGAGAGGGGGGAGAGACTGCGGGGAGAATACACTCAGAGAGGGGGGAGACTGCGGGGAGAATACACTCAGAGAGGGGGGAGAGACTACGGGTGGATACAGTCAGAAAGGGGGAGAGACTGTGGGGTGGATACAGTCGGAGAATGGGAGAGACTGTGGGAGGATACAGTAGGAGAGGGGGGAGACTGCGGGAGGATACAGTCGGAGAGGGGGGAGAGACTGCAGGGAGGATACAGTCGGAGAGGGGGGAGACTGCAGGGAGGATACAGTCGGAGACTGGGGGACTGCGGGGAGGATACAGTCGGAGATGGGGGAGAGACTGCAGGGAGAATACAGTCAGAGAGTGGGGAGACACTGCGGGGAGAATACAGTCATAGAGGGGGAGAGACTACGGGGTGGATACAGTTCGGGGTAGAGACTGTGGGAGAATACAGTCAGAAAGGGGAGAGGATATAGTCAGAGAGGGGGGAGAGACTGCAGGGAGAATACAGTCGGAGAGGCTGTGGGGAGGATACAGTCGGAGAGGGGGGAGAGACTGTGGGGAAATACAGTCAGAGAGGGGGGAGAGGACTGCGGGGAGGATACAGTCAGAGTGGGGGGAGACTGCTGGGAGGATACAGTCGGAGAGGGGGGAGAGACTGCAGGGAGGATACAGTCGGAGAGGGGGGAGACTGCAGGGTGGATACAGTCGGATGGGGGGGACTGCGGGGAGGATACAGTCGGAGAGGGGGGAGAGACTGTGGGGAGAATACAGTCGGAAAGGGGAGAGGATATAGTCAGAGATGGGGGAGAGACTGCAGGGAGAATACAGTCGGAGAGGCTGTGGGGACGATACAGTCGGAGAGGGGGGAGAGACAAGGGGAGGATACAGTCTGGGGGAGATTGCAGGGAGAATACAGTCGGAAAGGGGGAGAGACTGTGGGGAGGATACAGTCAGAGAGGGGGGAGAGACTGTGGGGAGGATACAGTCGGAAAGGGGGAGAGACTGTGGGAAGGACACAGTCAGAGAGGGGGGAGAGACTGCGGGGAGAATACAGTCGGAGAGACTGTGGGGAAAATACAGTCAGAGAGGGGGGAGAGACTGCTTGGAGGATACAGTCGGAGAGGGGGGAGAGACTGTGGGGAGGAGATAGTCAGAGAGGGGGGAGAGACCGTGGGAAGGATACAGTCAGAGGGGGGGAAGAGACTGTGGGGAGGATACAGTCAGAGGGGGGAAGAGACTGTGGGGAGGATACAGTCAGAGAGGGGGGGAGAGACCGCGGGAGGATACAGTCGCGGGGGGGGGGGAGAGACTGCGGGGAGAATACTGTCGGAAAGGGGAGAGGATACAGTCAGAGACGGGGGAGAGACCGCGGGGAGGATACTGTCGGGGAGGGGGGGAGAGAGACATGCGGGGAGGATACAGTTGGGGGTAGAGACTGTGGGGAGAATACAGTCAGAAAGGGGAGAGGATACAGTCAGAGAGGGGGGAGACACTGCGGGGAGAATACAGTCAGAGAGGGGGGAGACACTGCGGGGAGGAATACACTCAGAGAGGGGGAGAGACTACGGTGTGGATACCGTTGGGGTAGAGACTGTGGGGAGAGTACAGTCGGAAAGGGGAGAGGATACAGTCAGAGGGGGGGAGAGACTGCGGGGAGGATACCGTCAGAGGCGGGGAGAGACTGCAGGGAGGATACAGTCGGAAAGGGGGGAGAGACTGTGGGGAGGATACAGTCGGAGAGGGGGGAGAGACTGCGGGGAGGATACAGTCGGAGAGAGGGGAGAGACTGCGGGGAGGATACAGTCGGAGAGGGGGGAGAGACTGCGGGGAGAGTACAGTCAGAGAGGAGGGAGAGACTGCAGGGAGAATACAGTCAGAGAGGGGGGAGAGACTGCGGGGAGGATACAGTCGGAGAGGGGGGAGAGACTGCGGGGAGGATACAGTCGGAGAGGGGGAGAGACTGTGGGGAGGATACATTCGGAGAGGGGGGGAAAGACTGCAGGGTGGATACAGTCGGAGAGGGGAGAGACTGTGGGGAGAGTACAGTCAGGAGAGGGGGGAGAGACTGCGGGGAGAGTACAGTCAGAGGGGGGAGAGGACTGCGGGGTGAATACAGTCAGAGAGGGGGAGAGACTGCGGGGAGGATACAGTCGGAGAGGGGGGAGAGACTGCGGGGAGAATACAGTCAGAGAGGGGGGAGAGACTGCGGGGAGAAGACAGTCAGAGAGGGTGAGAGACTGCAGGGAGAATACAGTCAGAGAGGCGGGAGACACTGCGGGGAGAATACAGTCAGAGAGGGGGGAGAGACTACGGGGTGGATACAGTTGGGGTAGACACTGTGGGGAGAATACAGTCGGAAAGGGGAGAGGATACAGTCAGAGAGGGGGGGAGACTGCGGGGAGAATACAGTCAGAGGGGGGGAGACACTGTGGGGAGAATAAACTCAGAGAGGGGGGAGAGGCTACGGGGTGGATACAGTTGGGGTAAAGACTGTGGGGAGAGTACAGTCGGAAAGGGGAGAGGATACAGTCAGGGGGGGAGAGACTGCGGGGAGGATACCGTCAGAGGCGGGGAGATACTGCGGGGAGGATACAGTCGGAAAGGGGGGAGAGACTGTGGGGAGGATACAGTCGGAGAGGGGGGAGAGACTGCGGGGAGGATACAGTCGGAGAGAGGGGAGAGACTGCGGGGAGAATACAGTCAGAGAGGGGGGAGAGACTGCGGGGAGAGTACAGTCAGAGAGGAGGGAGAGACTGCAGGAGAATACAGTCAGAGGGGGGGGGGAGACTGCGGGGAGGATACAGTCGGAGAGTTGGGAGAGACTGCGGGGAGGATACAGTCGGAGAGTGGGGAGATACTGCGGGGAGGATACAGTCGGAGAGGGGGAGAGACTGTGGGGAGGATACATTCGGAGAGGGGGGAAGACTGCGGGGAGGATACAGTCGGAGAGGGGAGAGACTGCGGGGGAGAGTACAGTCAGAGAGGGGGGAGAGACTGCGGGGAGAATACAGTCAGAGAGGGGGAGAGACTGCGGGGAGGATACAGTCGGAGAGGGGGGGGAGACTGCGGGGAGGATACAGTCGGAGAGTGGGGAGAGACTGTGGGGAGGATACAGTCGGAGGGGGGAGAGACTGCGGGAGGATACAGTCGGAGGGGGGGGCTGCGGGGAGGATACAGTCGGAGAGAGGGGAGAGACTGTGGGGAGGATACAGTCGGAGATACGGGAGAGACCGTGGGAAGGATACAGTCAGAGGGGGGGAAGAGAATGTGGGGAGGATACAGTCGGACGGGGGGAAGAGACTGTGGGGAGGATACAGTCAGAGAGGGGGGAGAGACCGCGGGGAGGATACAGTCGCGGAGGGGGAGAGACTGCGGGGAGAATACAGTCGGAAAGGGGAGAGGATACAGTCAGAGACGGGGGAGAGACCGCGGGGAGGATACTGTCGGGGGGGGGGGGGAGAGACTGCGGGGAGGATACAGTTGGGGTAGAGACTGTGGGGAGAATACAGTCAGAAATGGGAGAGGATACAGTCAGAGAGGGGGGAGACACTGCGGGTAGAATACAGTCAGAGAGGGGGGAGACACTGCGGGGAGAATACACTCAGAGAGGGGGGAGAGACTGCGATGTCGATACCGTTGGGGGTAGAGACAGTGGGGAGAGTACAGTCGGAAAGGGGAGAGGATACAGTCAGAGGAGGGGAGAGACTGCGGGGAGGATACCGTCATAGGCGGGGAGAGACTGCGGGGAGGATACAGACGGAAAGGGGGGAGAGACTGTGGGGAGGATACAGTCGGAGAGGGGGGAGAGACTGCGGGGAGGATACAGTCGGAGAGAGGGGAGAGACTGCGGGGAGGATACAGTCGGAGAGGGGGGAGAGACTGCGGGGAGAGTACAGTCAGAGAGGAGGGAGAGACTGCAGGGAGAATACAGTCAGAGAGGGGGGAGAGACTGCGGGGAGGATACAGTCGGAGAGGGGGGGAGAGACTGCGGGGAGGATACAGTCGGAGAGTGGGGAGAGACTGTGGGGAGGATACAGTCGGAGAGGGGGGAAAGACTGCGGGGAGGATACAGTCGGAGAGGGGGGAGAGACTGCGGGGAGAGTACAGTCAGAGGGGGGGAGAGACTGCGGGGAGAATACAGTCAGAGAGGGGGAGAGACTGCGGGGAGGATACAGTCGGAGAGGGGGGAGAGACTGCGGGGAGGATACAGTCGGAGAGTGGGGAGAGACTGTGGGGAGAATACAGTCGGAGATGGGGAGTGACTGCGGGGAGAATACAGTCAGAGAGGGGGGAGAGACTGCGGGAGAAGACAGTCAGAGAGGGTGAGAGACTGCGGGGAGAATACAGTCAGAGAGGCGGGAGACACTGCGGGGAGAATACAGTCAGAGAGGGGGGAGAGACTACGGGGTGGATACAGTTGGGGGTAGACACTGTGGGGAGAATACAGTCGGAAAGGGGAGAGGATACAGTCAGAGAGGGGGGAGAGACTGCGGGGAGAATACAGTCAGGGGGGGGAGACACTGTGGGGAGAATAAACTCAGAGAGGGGGGAGAGACTACGGGGTGGATACAGTTGGGGGTAAAGACTGTGGGGAGAGTACAGTCGGAAAGGGGAGAGGATACAGTCAGGGGGGGAGAGACTGCGGGGAGGATACCGTCAGAGGCGGGGAGATACTGCGGGGAGGATACAGTCGGAAAGGGGGGAGAGACTGTGGGGAGGATACAGTCGGAGAGGGGGGAGAGACGGCGGGGAGGATACAGTCGGAGAGAGGGGAGAGACTGCGGGGAGAATACAGTCAGAGAGGGGGGAGAGACTGCAGGGAGAGTACAGTCAGAGAGGAGGGAGAGACTGCAGGGAGAATACAGTCAGAGAGGGGGGAGAGACTGCGGGGAGGATACAGTCGGAGAGTAGGGAGATACTGCGGGGAGGATACAGTCGGAAGAGGGGGAGAGACTGTGGGGAGGATACATTCGGAGAGGGGGGAAAGACTGCGGGGAGGATACAGTCGGAGAGGGGGAGAGACTGCGGGGAGAGTACAGTCAGAGAGGGGGAGAGACTGCGGGGAGAATACAGTCAGAGAGGGGGAGAGACTGCGGGGAGGATACAGTCGGAGAGGGGGGAGAGACTGCGGGGAGGATACAGTCGGAGAGTGGGAGAGACTGTGGGGAGGATACAGTCGGAGGGGGGAGAGACTGCGGGGAGGATACAGTCGGAGAGGGGGGAGAGACTGCGGGGAAGATACAGTCGGAGAGGGGGAGAGACTGCGGGGAGGATACAGTCGAGGGGGGGACTGCGGGGAGGATACAGTCGGAGAGAGGGGAGAGACTGTGGGGAGAATACAGTCGGAGATACGGGAGAGACTGCGGGGAGAATACAGTCAGAGAGGGGGGAGAGACTGCGGGGAGAAGACAGTCAGAGAGGGTGAGAGACTGCGGGTAGAATACAGTCAAAGAGGGGGGAGACACTGTGGGGAGAATACAGTCGGAAAGGGGAGAGGATACAGTCAGAGAGGTGGGAGAGACTGCGGGGAGAATACAGTCAGAGAGGGGGAGAGACTGCGGGGAGAATACACTCAGAGAGGGGAGAGAGACTACGGGGTGGATACAGTCAGAAAGGGGGAGAGACTGTGGGGTGGATACAGTCGGAGAAGGGGAGAGACTGTGGGGAGGATACAGTAGGAGAGGGGGGAGACTGCGGGGAGGATACAGTCGGTGAGGGGGAGACTGCGGGGAGGATACAGTCGGAGAGGGGGGAGAGACTGCAGGGAGGATACAGTCGGAGAGGGGGGAGACTGCAGGGAGGATACAGTCGGAGACTGGGGGGACTGCGGGGAGGATACAGTCGGAGATGGGGGAGAGACTGCAGGGAGAATACAGTCAGAGAGGGGGGAGACACTGCGGGGAGAATACAGTCATAGAGGGGGAGAGACTACGGGGTGGATACAGTTCGGGGTAGAGACTGTGGGGAGAATACAGTCGGAAAGGGGAAAGGATACAGTCAGAGAGGGGGGAGAGACTGCAGGGAGAATACAGTCGGAGAGGCTGTGGGGAGGATACAGTCGGAGAGGGGGGAGAGACTGTGGGAAAATACAGTCAGAGAGGGGGGAGAGACTGCGGGGAGGATACAGTCAGAGTGGGGGGAGACTGCTGGGAGGATACAGTCGGAGAGGGGGGGAAAGACTGCAGGGAGGACACAGTCGGAGAGGGGGGAGACTGCAGGGAGGAGACAGTCGGATGGGGGGGACTGCGGGGAGGATACAGTCGGAGAGGGGGGAGAGACTGTGGGGAGAGAATACAGTCGGAAAGGGGAGAGGATATAGTCAGAGAGGGGGGAGAGACTGCAGGGAGAATACAGTCGGAGAGGCTGTGGGGACGATGCAGTCGGAGAGGGGGAGAGACAAGGGGAGGATACAGTCTGGGGGAGATTGCAGGGAGAATACAGTCGGAAAGGGGGGAGAGACTGTGGGGAGGATACAGTCAGAGAGGGGGGAGAGACTGTGGGAGGATACAGTCGGAAAGGGGGAGAGACTGTGGGAAGGACACAGTCAGAGAGGGGGGGAGAGACTGCGGGGAGAATACAGTCGGAGAGACTGTGGGTAAAATACAGTCAGAGAGGGGGGAGAGACGTGGGAAGGATACAGTCAGAGGGGGGGAAGAGACTTTGGGGAGGATACAGTCAGAGGGGGGAAGAGACTGTGGGGAGGATACAGTCAGAGAGGGGGGAGAGACCGCGGGGAGGATACAGTCGCGGGGGGGAGAGACTGCGGGGAGAATACAGTCGGAAAGGGGAGAGGATACAGTCAGAGACGGGGGAGAGACCGCGGGGAGGATACAGTCGGGGAGGGGGGGAGAGACTGCGGGAGGATACAGTTGGGGGTAGAGACTGTGGGGAGAATACAGTCAGAAAGGGGAGAGGATACAGTCAGAGAGGGGGGAGAGACTGCGGGGAGAATACAGTCAGAGAGGGGGGAGACACGGCGGGGAGAATACACTCAGAGAGGGGGGAGAGGACTACGGGGTGGATACCGTTGGGGGTAGAGACTGTGGGGAGAGTACAGTCGGAAAGGGGAGAGGATACAGTCAGGGGGGGAGAGACTGCGGGGAGGATACCGTCAGAGGCGGGGTGAGACTGTGGGGAGGATACAGTCAGAGAGGGGGGAGAGACTACGGGGTGGATACAGTTGGGGGTAGACACTGTGGGGAGAATACAGTCGGAAAGGGGAGAGGATACAGTCAGAGAGGGGGGAGAGACTGCGGGGAGAATACAGTCAGAGGGGGGGAGACACTGTGGGGAGAATAAACTCAGAGAGGGGGGAGAGACTACGGGGTGGATACAGTTGGGGGTAAAGACTGTGGGGAGAGTACAGTCGGAAAGGGGAGAGGATACAGTCAGAGGGGGGGAGAGACTGCGGGGAGGATACCGTCAGAGGCGGGGAGATACTGCGGGGAGGATACAGTTGGAAAGGGGGGAGAGACTGTGGGGAGGATACAGTCAGAGAGGGGGGAGAGACTGCGGGGAGGATACAGTCGGAGAGAGCGGAGAGACTGCGGGGAGGATACAGTCAGAGAGGGGGCAGAGACTGCGGGGGAGAGTACAGTCAGAGAGGAGGGAGAGACTGCAGGGAGAATACAGTCAGAGAGGGGGGAGAGACTGCGGGGAGGATACAGTCGGAGAGTTGGGAGAGACTGCGGGGCGGGGAGGATACAGTCGGAGAGTGGGGAGAGACTGCGGGGAGGATACAGTCGGAGAGGGGGAGAGACTGTGGGGAGGATACATTCGGAGAGGGGGGAAAGACTGCGGGGAGGATACAGTCGGAGAGGGGGAGAGACTGCGGGGAGAGTACAGTCAGAGAGGGGGGAGAGGCTGCGGGGAGAATACAGTCAGAGAGGGGGAGAGACTGCGGGGAGGATACAGTCGGAGAGCGGGGAGAGACTGCGGGGAGGATACAGTCAGAGAGTGGGGAGAGACTGTGGGGAGGATACAGTCGGAGAGGGGGAGAGACTGCGGGGAGGATACAGTCGGAGGGGGGGACTGCGGGGAGGATACAGTCGGAGAGAGGGGAGAGACTGTGGGGAGAATACAGTCGGAGATAGGGGAGAGACTGCGGGGAGAATACAGTCAGAGAGGCGGGAGAGACTGCGGGGAGAAGACAGTCAGAGAGGGTGAGAGACTGCGGGTAGAATACAGTCAGAGAGGGGGGAGACACTGCGGGGAGAATACAGTCAGAGAGGGGGAGAGACTACGGGGTGGATACAGTTGGGGGTAGAGACTGTGGGGAGAATACAGTCGGAAAGGGGAGAGGATACAGTCAGAGAGGGGGGAGAGACTGCGGGGAGAATACAGTCAGAGAGGGGTGAGAGACTGCGGGGAGAATACACTCAGAGAGGGGGGAGAGACTACGGGGTGGATACAGTCAGAAAGGGGGAGAGACTGTGGGGTGGATACAGTCGGAGAAGGGGAGAGACTGTGGGGAGGATACAGTAGGAGAGGGGGGAGTCTGCGGGGAGGATACAGTCGGTGAGGGGGGAGACTGCGGGGAGGATACAGTCGGAGAGGGGGGAGAGACTGCAGGGAGGATACAGTCGGAGAGGGGGGAGACTGCAGGGAGGATATAGTCGGAGACTGGGGGGACTGCGGGGAGGATACAGTCGGAGATGGGGGAGAGACTGCAGGGAGAATACAGTCAGAGAGGGGGGAGACACTGCGGGGAGAATACAGTCAGAGGGGGGAGAGACTACGGGGTGGATACAGTTCGGGGTAGAGACTGTGGGGAGAATACAGTCGGAAAGGGGAGAGGATGTCGTCAGAGAGGGGGGAGAGACTGCAGGGAGAATACAGTCGGAGAGGCTGTGGGGAGGATACAGTCGGAGAGGGTGGAGAGACTGTAGGGAAAATACAGTCAGAGAGGGGGGGAGAGACTGCGGGGAGGATACAGTCAGAGTGGGGGGAGACTGCTGGGAGGATACAGTCGGAGAGGGGGGAGAGACTGCAGGGAGGATACAATCGGAGAGGGGGGAGACTGCAGGGAGGATACAGTCGGATGGGGGTACTGCGGGGAGGATACAGTCGGAGAGGGGGGAGAGACTGTGGGGAGAATACAGTCGGAAAGGGGAGAGGATATAGTCAGAGAGGGGGGAGAGACTGCAGGGAGAATACAGTCGGAGAGGCTGTGGGGACGATACAGTTGGAGAGGGGGGAGAGACAAGGGGAGGATACAGTCTGGGGGAGATTGCAGGGAGAATACAGTCGGAAAGGGGGGAGAGACTGTGGGGAGGATACAGTCAGAGAGGGGGGAGAGACTGTGGGGAGGATGCAGTCGGAAAGGGGGAGAGACTGTGGGAAGGACACAGTCAGAGAGGGGGGAGAGACTGCGGGGAGAATACAGTCGGAGAGACTGTGGGGAAAATACAGTCAGAGAGGGGGGAGAGACTGCTTGGAGGATACAGTCGGAGAGGGGGGAGAGACTGTGGGGAGGAGATAGTCAGAGAGGGGGGAGAGACCGTGGGAAGGATACAGTCAGAGGGGGGGAAGAGACTTTGGGGAGGATACAGTCAGAGGGGGGGAAGAGACTGTGGGGAGGATACAGTCAGAGAGGGGGGAGAGACCGCGGGGAGGATACAGACGCGGGGGTGGGGAGAGACTGCGGGGAGAATACAGTCGGAAAGGGGAGAGGATACAGTCAGAGACGGGGGAGAGACCGCGGGGAGGATACAGTCGGGGAGGGGGGGGAGAGACTGCGGGGAGGATACAGTTGGGGGTAGAGACTGTGGGGAGAATACAGTCAGAAAGGGGAGAGGATACAGTCAGAGAGGTGGGAGAGACTGCGGGGAGAATACAGTCAGAGAGGGGGGAGACACTGCGGGGAGAATACACTCAGAGAGGGGGGAGAGACTACGGTGTGGATACCGTTGGGGGTAGAGACTGTGGGGAGAGTACAGTCGGAAAGGGGAGAGGATACAGTCAGAGGGGGGGAGAGACTGCGGGGAGGATACCGTCAGAGTCGGGGAGAGACTGCGGGGAGGATACAGTCGGAAAGGGGGGAGAGACTGTGGGGAGGATACAGTCGGAGAGGGGGGAGAGACTGCGGGGAAGATACAGTCGGAGAGAGGGGAGAGACTGCGGGGAGGATACAGTCGGAGAGGGGGGAGAGACTGCGGGGAGAGTACAGTCAGAGAGGAGGGAGAGACTGCAGGGAGAATACAGTCAGAGGGGGGAGAGACTGCGGGGAGGATACAGTCGGAGAGGGGGGAGAGACTGCGGGGAGGATACAGTCGGAGTGGGGGGAAAGACTGCGGGGAGGATACAGTCAGAGAGGGGGGAGAGACTGCGGGGAGAGTACAGTCAGAGAGGGGGGAGAGACTGCGGGGAGAATACAGTCAGAGAGGGGGAGAGACTGCGGGGAGGATACAGTCGGAGAGGGGGAGAGACTGCGGGGAGGATACAGTCGGAGAGTGGGGAGAGACTGTGGGGAGGATACAGTCGGAGGGGGGAGAGACTGCGGGGTGGATACAGTCGGAGAGGGGGGAGAGACTGCGGGGAGGATACAGTCGGAGAGGGGTAGAGACTGTGGGGAGGATACAGTCGGAGGGGGGGACTGCGGGGAGGATACAGTCGGAGAGAGGGGAGAGACTGTGGGGAGAATACAGTCGGAGATGGGGGAGAGACTGCGGGGAGAAGACAGTCAGAGAGGGTGAGAGACTGCGGGGAGAATACAGTCAGAGAGGGGGGAGACACTGCGGGGAGAATACAGTCAGAGAGGGGGGAGAGACTACGGGGTGGATACAGTTGGGGGTAGAGACTGTGGGGAGAATACACTCGGAAAGGGGAGAGGATACAGTCAGAGAGGGGGGAGAGACTGCGGGGAGAATACAGTCAGAGAGGGGGGAGACACTGCGGGGAGAATACACTCAGAGAGGGGGAGAGACTACGGGGTGGATACAGTTGGGGGTAGAGTCTGTGGGGAGAGTACAGTCGGAAAGGGGAGAGGATACAGTCAGAGGGGGGGAGAGACTGCGGGGAGGATACCGTCAGAGGCGGGGAGATACTGTGGGGAGGATACAGTCGGAAAGGGGGGGAGAGACTGTGGGGAGGATACAGTCGGAGAGGGGGGAGAGACTGCGGGGAGGATACAGTCGGAGAGAGGGGAGAGACTGCGGGGAGGATACAGTCGGAGAGGAGGGAGAGACTGCAGGGAGAATACAGTCAGAGAGGGGGGAGAGACTGCGGGGAGGATACAGTCGGAGAGTTGGGAGAGATTGCGGGGAGGATACAGTCGGAGAGTGGGGAGAGACTGTGGGAAGGATACAGTCGGAGAGGGGGAGAGACTGTGGGAAGGACACAGTCAGAGAGGGGGGAGAGATTGCGGGGAGAATACAGTCGGAGAGACTGTGGGGAAAATACAGTCAGAGAGGGGGGAGAGACTGCTTGGAGGATACAGTCGGAGATGGGTGAGAGACTGTGGGGAGGAGATAGTCAGAGAGAGGGGAGAGACCGCGGGAAGGATACAGTCAGAGGGGGGGAAGAGACTGTGGGGAGGATACAGTCAGAGGGGGGGAAGAGACTGTGGGGAGGATACAGTCAGAGAGGGGGGAGAGACCGCGGGGAGGATACAGTCGGGGGGGAGAGACTGCGGGGAGAATACAGTCGGAAAGGGGAGAGGATACAGTCAGAGACGGGGGAGAGACCGCGGGGAGGATACAGTCGGGGAGAGGGGGGGGTAGAGACTGTGGGGAGAATACAGTCAGAAAGGGGAGAGGATACAGTCAGAAAGGGGGGAGAGACTGCGGGGAAAATACAGTCAGAGAGGGGGGAGACACTGCGGGGAGAATACACTCAGAGAGGGGGGGAGAGACTACGGGGTGGATACAGTTGGGGGTAGAGACTGTGGGGAGACTACAGTCGGAAAGGGGAGAGGATACAGTCAGAGGGGGGGAGAGACTGCGGGGAGGATACCGTCAGAGGCGGGGAGAGACTGCGTGGAGGATACAGTCGGAAAGGGGGGAGAGACTGTGGGGAGGATACAGTCGGAGAGGGGGGAGAGACTGCGGGGAGGATACAGTCGGAGAGAGGGGAGAGACTGCGGGGAGGATACAGTCGGAGAGGGGGAGAGACTGCGGGGAGAGTACAGTCAGAGAGGGGTGAGAGACTGTGGGGAGGAGATAGTCAGAGAGAGGGGAGAGACCGCGGGAAGGATACAGTCAGAGGGGGGGAAGAGACTGTGGGGAGGATACAGTCAGAGGGGGGGAAGAGACTGTGGGGAGGATACAGTCAGAGAGGGGGGAGAGACTGCGGGGTGGATACAGTCGGAGAGGGGGGAGAGACTGCGGGGAGGATACAGTCGGAGAGGGGGAGAGACTGTGGGGAGGATACATTCGGAGAGGGGGGAAAGACTGCGGGGAGGATACAGTCGGAGAGGGGGAGAGACTGCGGGGAGAGTACAGTCAGAGAGGGGGGAGAGGCTGCGGGGAGAATACAGTCAGAGAGGGGGAGAGACTGCGGGGAGGATACAGTCGGAGAGCGGGGAGAGACTGCGGGGAGGATACAGTCAGAGAGTGGGGAGAGACTGTGGGGAGGATACAGTCGGAGAGGGGGAGAGACTGCGGGGAGGATACAGTCGGAGGGGGGGACTGCGGGGAGGATACAGTCGGAGAGAGGGGAGAGACTGTGGGGAGAATACAGTCGGAGATAGGGGAGAGACTGCGGGGAGAATACAGTCAGAGAGGCGGGAGAGACTGCGGGGAGAAGACAGTCAGAGAGGGTGAGAGACTGCGGGTAGAATACAGTCAGAGAGGGGGGAGACACTGCGGGGAGAATACAGTCAGAGAGGGGGAGAGACTACGGGGTGGATACAGTTGGGGGTAGAGACTGTGGGGAGAATACAGTCGGAAAGGGGAGAGGATACAGTCAGAGAGGGGGGAGAGACTGCGGGGAGAATACAGTCAGAGAGGGGTGAGAGACTGCGGGGAGAATACACTCAGAGAGGGGGGAGAGACTACGGGGTGGATACAGTCAGAAAGGGGGAGAGACTGTGGGGTGGATACAGTCGGAGAAGGGGAGAGACTGTGGGGAGGATACAGTAGGAGAGGGGGGAGTCTGCGGGGAGGATACAGTCGGTGAGGGGGGAGACTGCGGGGAGGATACAGTCGGAGAGGGGGGAGAGACTGCAGGGAGGATACAGTCGGAGAGGGGGGAGACTGCAGGGAGGATATAGTCGGAGACTGGGGGGACTGCGGGGAGGATACAGTCGGAGATGGGGGAGAGACTGCAGGGAGAATACAGTCAGAGAGGGGGGAGACACTGCGGGGAGAATACAGTCAGAGGGGGGAGAGACTACGGGGTGGATACAGTTCGGGGTAGAGACTGTGGGGAGAATACAGTCGGAAAGGGGAGAGGATGTCGTCAGAGAGGGGGGAGAGACTGCAGGGAGAATACAGTCGGAGAGGCTGTGGGGAGGATACAGTCGGAGAGGGTGGAGAGACTGTAGGGAAAATACAGTCAGAGAGGGGGGAGAGACTGCGGGGAGGATACAGTCAGAGTGGGGGGAGACTGCTGGGAGGATACAGTCGGAGAGGGGGGAGAGACTGCAGGGAGGATACAATCGGAGAGGGGGGAGACTGCAGGGAGGATACAGTCGGATGGGGGTACTGCGGGGAGGATACAGTCGGAGAGGGGGGAGAGACTGTGGGGAGAATACAGTCGGAAAGGGGAGAGGATATAGTCAGAGAGGGGGGAGAGACTGCAGGGAGAATACAGTCGGAGAGGCTGTGGGGACGATACAGTTGGAGAGGGGGGAGAGACAAGGGGAGGATACAGTCTGGGGGAGATTGCAGGGAGAATACAGTCGGAAAGGGGGGAGAGACTGTGGGGAGGATACAGTCAGAGAGGGGGGAGAGACTGTGGGGAGGATGCAGTCGGAAAGGGGGAGAGACTGTGGGAAGGACACAGTCAGAGAGGGGGGAGAGACTGCGGGGAGAATACAGTCGGAGAGACTGTGGGGAAAATACAGTCAGAGAGGGGGGAGAGACTGCTTGGAGGATACAGTCGGAGAGGGGGGAGAGACTGTGGGGAGGAGATAGTCAGAGAGGGGGGAGAGACCGTGGGAAGGATACAGTCAGAGGGGGGGAAGAGACTTTGGGGAGGATACAGTCAGAGGGGGGGAAGAGACTGTGGGGAGGATACAGTCAGAGAGGGGGGAGAGACCGCGGGGAGGATACAGACGCGGGGGTGGGGAGAGACTGCGGGGAGAATACAGTCGGAAAGGGGAGAGGATACAGTCAGAGACGGGGGAGAGACCGCGGGGAGGATACAGTCGGGGAGGGGGGGGAGAGACTGCGGGGAGGATACAGTTGGGGGTAGAGACTGTGGGGAGAATACAGTCAGAAAGGGGAGAGGATACAGTCAGAGAGGGGGGAGAGACCGCGGGGAGGATACAGACGCGGGGGTGGGGAGAGACTGCGGGGAGAATACAGTCGGAAAGGGGAGAGGATACAGTCAGAGACGGGGGAGAGACCGCGGGGAGGATACAGTCGGGGAGGGGGGGGAGAGACTGCGGGGAGGATACAGTTGGGGGTAGAGACTGTGGGGAGAATACAGTCAGAAAGGGGAGAGGATACAGTCAGAGAGGTGGGAGAGACTGCGGGGAGAATACAGTCAGAGAGGGGGGAGACACTGCGGGGAGAATACACTCAGAGAGGGGGGAGAGACTACGGTGTGGATACCGTTGGGGGTAGAGACTGTGGGGAGAGTACAGTCGGAAAGGGGAGAGGATACAGTCAGAGGGGGGGAGAGACTGCGGGGAGGATACCGTCAGAGTCGGGGAGAGACTGCGGGGAGGATACAGTCGGAAAGGGGGGAGAGACTGTGGGGAGGATACAGTCGGAGAGGGGGGAGAGACTGCGGGGAAGATACAGTCGGAGAGAGGGGAGAGACTGCGGGGAGGATACAGTCGGAGAGGGGGGAGAGACTGCGGGGAGAGTACAGTCAGAGAGGAGGGAGAGACTGCAGGGAGAATACAGTCAGAGGGGGGAGAGACTGCGGGGAGGATACAGTCGGAGAGGGGGGAGAGACTGCGGGGAGGATACAGTCGGAGTGGGGGAAAGACTGCGGGGAGGATACAGTCAGAGAG
Organism: Chiloscyllium punctatum; assembly: GCF_047496795.1. NCBI lineage: Eukaryota > Metazoa > Chordata > Chondrichthyes > Orectolobiformes > Hemiscylliidae > Chiloscyllium > Chiloscyllium punctatum. The sequence goes on from NW_027310036.1 coordinate 19,675, forward strand.
GGGGGAGAGACTGCGGGGAGAGTACAGTCAGAGAGGGGGGAGAGACTGCGGGGAGAATACAGTCAGAGAGGGGGAGAGACTGCGGGGAGGATACAGTCGGAGAGGGGGGAGAGACTGCGGGGAGGATACAGTCGGAGAGTGGGGAGAGACTGTGGGGAGGATACAGTCGGAGGGGGGAGAGACTGCGGGGTGGATACAGTCGGAGAGGGGGGAGAGACTGCGGGGAGGATACAGTCGGAGAGGGGTAGAGACTGTGGGGAGGATACAGTCGGAGGGGGGGACTGCGGGGAGGATACAGTCGGAGAGAGGGGAGAGACTGTGGGGAGAATACAGTCGGAGATGGGGGAGAGACTGCGGGGAGAATACAGTCAGAGAGGGGGGAGACACTGCGGGGAGAATACAGTCAGAGAGGGGGGAGAGACTGCGGGGAGAATACAGTCAGAGAGGGGGGAGACACTGCGGGGAGAATACACTCAGAGAGGGGGGAGAGACTACGGGGTGGATACAGTTGGGGGTAGAGACTGTGGGGAGAGTACAGTCGGAAAGGGGAGAGGATACAGTCAGAGGGGGGGAGAGACTGCGGGGAGGATACCGTCAGAGGCGGGGAGATACTGTGGGGAGGATACAGTCGGAAAGGGGGGAGAGACTGTGGGGAGGATACAGTCGGAGAGGGGGGAGAGACTGCGGGGAGGATACAGTCGGAGAGAGGGGAGAGACTGCGGGGAGGATACAGTCGGAGAGGAGGGAGAGACTGCAGGGAGAATACAGTCAGAGAGGGGGGAGAGACTGCGGGGAGGATACAGTCGGAGAGTTGGGAGAGATTGCGGGGAGGATACAGTCGGAGAGTGGGGAGAGACTGTGGGAAGGATACAGTCGGAGAGGGGGAGAGACTGTGGGAAGGACACAGTCAGAGAGGGGGGAGAGATTGCGGGGAGAATACAGTCGGAGAGACTGTGGGGAAAATACAGTCAGAGAGGGGGGAGAGACTGCTTGGAGGATACAGTCGGAGATGGGTGAGAGACTGTGGGGAGGAGATAGTCAGAGAGAGGGGAGAGACCGCGGGAAGGATACAGTCAGAGGGGGGGAAGAGACTGTGGGGAGGATACAGTCAGAGGGGGGGAAGAGACTGTGGGGAGGATACAGTCAGAGAGGGGGGAGAGACCGCGGGGAGGATACAGTCGGGGGGGAGAGACTGCGGGGAGAATACAGTCGGAAAGGGGAGAGGATACAGTCAGAGACGGGGGAGAGACCGCGGGGAGGATACAGTCGGGGAGAGGGGGGGGGGAGAGACTGCGGGGAGGATACAGTTGGGGGTAGAGACTGTGGGGAGAATACAGTCAGAAAGGGGAGAGGATACAGTCAGAAAGGGGGGAGAGACTGCGGGGAAAATACAGTCAGAGAGGGGGGAGACACTGCGGGGAGAATACACTCAGAGAGGGGGGGAGAGACTACGGGGTGGATACAGTTGGGGGTAGAGACTGTGGGGAGACTACAGTCGGAAAGGGGAGAGGATACAGTCAGAGGGGGGGAGAGACTGCGGGGAGGATACCGTCAGAGGCGGGGAGAGACTGCGTGGAGGATACAGTCGGAAAGGGGGGAGAGACTGTGGGGAGGATACAGTCGGAGAGGGGGGAGAGACTGCGGGGAGGATACAGTCGGAGAGAGGGGAGAGACTGCGGGGAGGATACAGTCGGAGAGGGGGAGAGACTGCGGGGAGAGTACAGTCAGAGAGGGGTGAGAGACTGTGGGGAGGAGATAGTCAGAGAGAGGGGAGAGACCGCGGGAAGGATACAGTCAGAGGGGGGGAAGAGACTGTGGGGAGGATACAGTCAGAGGGGGGGAAGAGACTGTGGGGAGGATACAGTCAGAGAGGGGGGAGAGACTGCGGGGTGGATACAGTCGGAGAGGGGGGAGAGACTGCGGGGAGGATACAGTCGGAGAGGGGGAGAGACTGTGGGGAGGATACAGTCGGAGGGGGGGACTGCGGGGAGGATACAGTCGGAGAGAGGGGAGAGACTGTGGGGAGAATACAGTCGGAGATGGGGGAGAGACTGCGGGGAGAATACAGTCAGAGAGGGGGGAGAGACTGCGGGGAGAAGACAGTCAGAGAGGGTGAGAGACTGCGGGGAGAATACAGTCAGAGAGGGGGGAGACACTGCGGGGAGAATACAGTCAGAGAGGGGGGAGAGACTACGGGGTGGATACAGTTGGGGGTAGAGACTGTGGGGAGAATACAGTCGGAAAGGGGAGAGGATACAGTCAGAGAGGGGGGAGAGACTGCGGGGAGAATACAGTCAGAGAGGGGGGAGACACTGCGGGGAGAATACACTCAGAGAGGGGGGAGAGACTACGGGGTGGATACAGTTGGGGGTAGAGACTGTGGGGAGAGTACAGTCGGAAAGGGGAGAGGATACAGTCAGAGGGGGGGAGAGACTGCGGGGAGGATACCGTCAGAGGCGGGGAGATACTGTGGGGAGGATACAGTCGGAAAGGGGGGAGAGACTGTGGGGAGGATACAGTCGGAGAGGGGGGAGAGACTGCGGGGAGGATACAGTCGGAGAGAGGGGAGAGACTGCGGGGAGGATACAGTCGGAGAGGAGGGAGAGACTGCAGGGAGAATACAGTCAGAGAGGGGGGAGAGACTGCGGGGAGGATACAGTCGGAGAGTTGGGAGAGATTGCGGGGAGGATACAGTCGGAGAGTGGGGAGAGACTGTGGGAAGGATACAGTCGGAGAGGGGGAGAGACTGTGGGAAGGACACAGTCAGAGAGGGGGGAGAGATTGCGGGGAGAATACAGTCGGAGAGACTGTGGGGAAAATACAGTCAGAGAGGGGGGAGAGACTGCTTGGAGGATACAGTCGGAGATGGGTGAGAGACTGTGGGGAGGAGATAGTCAGAGAGAGGGGAGAGACCGCGGGAAGGATACAGTCAGAGGGGGGGAAGAGACTGTGGGGAGGATACAGTCAGAGGGGGGGAAGAGACTGTGGGGAGGATACAGTCAGAGAGGGGGGAGAGACCGCGGGGAGGATACAGTCGGGGGGGAGAGACTGCGGGGAGAATACAGTCGGAAAGGGGAGAGGATACAGTCAGAGACGGGGGAGAGACCGCGGGGAGGATACAGTCGGGGAGAGGGGGGGGAGAGACTGCGGGGAGGATACAGTTGGGGGTAGAGACTGTGGGGAGAATACAGTCAGAAAGGGGAGAGGATACAGTCAGAAAGGGGGGAGAGACTGCGGGGAAAATACAGTCAGAGAGGGGGGAGACACTGCGGGGAGAATACACTCAGAGAGGGGGGGAGAGACTACGGGGTGGATACAGTTGGGGGTAGAGACTGTGGGGAGACTACAGTCGGAAAGGGGAGAGGATACAGTCAGAGGGGGGGAGAGACTGCGGGGAGGATACCGTCGGAGAGTGGGGAGAGACTGTGAGAAGGATACAGTCGGAGAGGGGGAGAGACTGTGGGAAGGACACAGTCAGAGAGGGGGTAGAGATTGCGCGGAGAATACAGTCGGAGAGACTGTGGGGAAAATACAGTCAGAGAGGGGGGAGAGACTGCTTGGAGGATACAGTCGGAGAGGGGTGAGAGACTGTGGGGAGGAGATAGTCAGAGAGAGGGGAGAGACCGCGGGAAGGATACAGTCAGAGGGGGGGAAGAGACTGTGGGGAGGATACAGTCAGAGGGGGGGAAGAGACTGTGGGGAGGATACAGTCAGAGAGGGGGGAGAAACAGCGGGGAGGATACAGTCGGGGGGGAGAGACTGCGGGGAGAATACAGTCGGAAAGGGGAGAGGATACAGTCAGAGACGGGGGAGAGACCGCGGGGAGGATACAGTCGGGGAGAGGGGGGGGAGAGACTGCGGGGAGGATACAGTTGGGGGTAGAGACTGTGGGGAGAATACAGTCAGAAAGGGGAGAGGATACAGTCAGAGAGGGGGGAGAGACTGCGGGGAAAATACAGTCAGAGAGGGGGGAGACACTGCGGGGAGAATACACTCAGAGAGGGGGGGAGAGACTACGGGGTGGATACAGTTGGGGGTAGAGACTGTGGGGAGACTACAGTCGGAAAGGGGAGAGGATACAGTCAGAGGGGGGGAGAGACTGCGGGGAGGATACCGTCAGAGGCGGGGAGAGACTGCGTGGAGGATACAGTCGGAAAGGGGGGAGAGACTGTGGGGAGGATACAGTCGGAGAGGGGGGAGAGACTGCGGGGAGGATACAGTCGGAGAGAGGGGAGAGACTGCGGGGAGGATACAGTCGGAGAGGGGGGAGAGACTGCGGGGAGAGTACAGTCAGAGAGGGGAAGAGACTGTGGGGAGGATACAGTCAGAGGGGGGGAAGAGACTGTGGGGAGGATACAGTCAGAGAGGGGGGAGAGACTGTGGGGAGAATTCAGTCAGAGGGGGGGAAGAGACTGTGGGGAGGATACAGTCAGAGGGGGGGAAGAGACTGTGGGGAGGATACAGTCAGAGAGGGGGGAGAGACCGCGGGGAGGATACAGTCGGGGGGTGAGAGACTGCGGGGAGGATACAGTTGGGGGTAGAGACTGTGGGGAGAATACAGTCGGAAAGGGGAGAGGATACAGTCAGAGAGGGGGGAGAGACCGCGGGGAGGATACAGTCAGGGGGGGGAGAGACTGCGGGGAGGATACAGTTGGGGGTAGAGACTGTGGGGAGAATACAGTCGGAAAGGGGAGAGGATACAGTCAGAGAGGGGGAAGAGACTGCGGGGAGAATACAGTCAGAGAGGGGGGAGACACTGCGGGGAGAATACACTCAAAGAGGGGGTGAGACTACGGGGTGGATACAGTTGGGGGTAGAGTACAGTCGGAAAGGGGAGAGGATACAGTCAGAGGGGGGGAGAGACTGCGGGGAGGATACCGTCAGAGGCGGGGAGAGACTGCGGGGAGGATACAGTCGGAAAGGGGGGAGAGACTGTGGGGAGGATACAGTCGGAGAGGGGGGAGAGACTGCGGGGAGGATACAGTCGGAGAGAGGGGAGAGACTGCAGGGAGGATACAGTCGGAGAGGGGGGAGAGACTGCGGGGAGAGTACAGTCAGAGAGGAGGGAGAGACTGCGGGGAGAATACAGTCAGAGAGTGGGGAGAGACTGTGGGGAGGATACAGTTGGAGGGGGTAGAGACTGCGGGGAGGTTATGGTCAGAGAGGGGGGAAAGACTGCGGGGAGAATACAGTCGGAGAGGGGGGAGAGACTGCGGGGAGAGTACAGTCAGAGAGGGGGGAGAGACTGCGGGGAGAATACAGTCAGAGAGGGGGGAGAGACTGCGGGGAGGATACAGTCGGAGAGGGGGGAGAGACTGCGGGGAGGAAACAGTCGGAGAGTGGGGAGAGACTGTGGGGAGGATACAGTCGGGGGGGAGAGACTGCGGGGAGGATACAGTCGGAGGGGTTGGAGAGACTGCGTGTGAGGATACAGTCGGAGAGGGGGAGAGACTGCGGGGAGGATACAGTCGGAGGGGGGACCTGCAGGGAGGATACAGTCGGAGAGAGGGGAGAGACTGTGGGGAGAATACAGTCGGAGATGGGGGAGAGACTGCGGGGAGAATACAGTCAGAGAGGGGGAGAGACTGCGGGGAGAATACAGTCAGAGAGGGGGGAGAGACTACGGGGTGGATACAGTTGGGGGTAGAGACTGTGGGGAGATAACTGTCGGAAAGGGGAGAGGATACAGTCAGAGAGGGGAGAGAGACTGCGGGGAGAATACAGTCAGAGAGGGGGGAGACACTGCGGGGAGAATACACTCAGAGAAGGGGGAGAGACTACGGGGTGGATACAGTTGTGGGTAGAGACTGTGGGGAGAGTACAGTCGGAAAGGGGAGAGGATACAGTCAAAGGGGGAGAGAGTGCGGGGAGAATACAGTCAGAGAGGGGGGAGACACTGCGGGGAGAATACTGTCAGATGGGGGGAGAGACTGTGGGGAGGATACAGTCGGAAAGGGGGAGAGACTGTGGGGAGGATACAGTCGGAGAGGGGGAGAGACTGTGGGGAGGATACAGTAGGAGAGGGGGGAGAGACTGCGGTGAGGATACAGTCAGAGTGGGGGGAGACTGCTGGGAGGATACAGTCGGAGAGGGGGGAGAGACTGCAGGGAGGATACAGTCGGAGAGGGGGGAGACTGCAGGGAGGATACAGTCGGATGGGGGGGACTGCGGGGAGGATACAGTCGGAGAGGGGGGAGAGACTGTGGGGAGAATACAGTTGGAGATGGGGGAGAGACTGCATGGAGAATACAGTCAGAGAGGGGGGAGACACTGCGGGGAGAATACAGTCAGAAAGGGAGAGGATATAGTCAGAGAGGGGGGAGAGACTGCAGGGAGAATACAGTCGGAGAGGCTGTGGGGATGATACAGTCGGAGATGGGGGAGAGACAAGGGGAGGATACAGTCGGAGAGGGGGGAGAGACTGTGGGGAGAATACAGTTGGAGATGGGGGAGAGACTGCATGGAGAATACAGTCAGAGAGGGGGGAGACACTGCGGGGAGAATACAGTCAGAAAGGGAGAGGATATAGTCAGAGAGGGGGGAGAGACTGCAGGGAGAATACAGTCGGAGAGGCTGTGGGGACGATACAGTCGGAGAGGGGTGAGAGACAAGGGGAGGATACAGTCTGGGGGAGATTGCAGGGAGAATACAGTCGGAAAGGGGGGAGAGACTGTGGGGAGGATACAGTCAGAGAGGGGGGACAGACTGTGCGGAGGATACAGTCGGAAAGGGGGAGAGACTGTGGGAAGGACACAGTCAGAGACGGACGAGAGACTGCGGGGAGAATACAGTCGGAGAGACTGTGGGGAAAATACAGTCAGAGGGGGGGAGAGACTGCTTGGAGGATACAGTCGGAGAGGGGGGAGAGACTGTGGGGAGGAGATAGTCAGAGAGGGGGGAGAGACCGCGGGGAGGATACAGTCAGAGGGGGGGAAGAGACTGCGGGGAGAATACAGTCGGAGAGGGGGGAGAGACTGCGGGGAGAGTACAGTCAGAGAGGAGGGAGAGACTGCGGGGAGATTACAGTCAGAGAGGGGGGAGAGACTGCGGGGAGGATACAGTCGGAGAGTGGGGAGAGACTGTGGGGAGGATACAGTCGGAGAGGGGGAAAGACTGCGGGGAGGATACAGTCGGAGAGGGGGGAGAGACTGCGGGGAGGGTACAGTCAGAGAGGGGGGTGAGACTGCGGGGAGAAGACAGTCAGAGAGGGTGAGAGACTGCGGGGAGAATACAGTCAGAGAGGGGGGAGACACTGCGGGGAGAATACAGTCAGAGAGGGGGGAGAGACTGCGGGGAGGATACAGTCGGAGAGTGGGGAGAGACTGTGGGGAGGATACAGTCGGAGAGGGGGAAAGACTGCGGGGAGGATACAGTCGGAGAGGGGGGAGAGACTGCGGGGAGGGTACAGTCAGAGAGGGGGGAAGAGACTGCGGGGAGAATACAGTCGGAGAGGGGGGAGAGACTGCGGGGAGAGTACAGTCAGAGAGGAGGGAGAGACTGCGGGGAGAATACAGTCAGAGAGGGGGGAGAGACTGCGGGGAGGATACAGTCGGAGAGTGGGGAGAGACTGTGGGGAGGATACAGTCGGAGAGGGGGAAAGACTGCGGGGAGGATACAGTCGGAGAGGGGGGAGAGACTGCGGGGAGGGTACAGTCAGAGAGGGGGGTGAGACTGCGGGGAGAAGACAGTCAGAGAGGGTGAGAGACTGCGGGGAGAATACAGTCAGAGAGGGGGGAGACACTGCGGGGAGAATACAGTCAGAGAGGGGGGAGAGACTGCGGGGAGGATACAGTCGGAGAGGGGGGAGAGACTGCGGGGAGGATACAGTCGGAGAGTGGGGAGAGACTGTGGGGAGGATACAGTCGGAGGGGGGAGAGACTGCGGGGAGGATACAGTCGGAGAGGGGGAGAGACTGCGGGGAGGATACAGTCGGAGGGGGAGACTGCAGGGAGAATACAGTCGGAGACGGGGGGGGACTGCGGGGAGGATACAGTCGGAGATGGGGGAGAGACTGCAGGGAGAATACAGTTGGGGGTAGAGACTGTGGGGAGAATACAGTCGGAAAGGGGAGAGGATACAGTCAGAGGGGGGGAGAGACTGCGGGGAGAATACAGTCAGAGAGGGGGGAGACACTGCGGGGAGAATACAGTCAGAGAGGGGGTAGAGACTGTGGGGAGGATACAGTCGGAAAGGGGGAGAGACTGCGGGGAGGATCCAGTCGGAGAGGGGGGAGGATCCAGTCGGAGAGGGGGGAGAGACTGTGGGGAGAATACAGTCGGAGATGGGGGAGAGACTGCAGGGAGAATACAGTCAGAGAGGGGGGAGACACTGCGGGGAGAATACAGTCAGAGAGGGGGGAGAGACTACGGGGTGGATACAGTTGGGGGTAGAGACTGTGGGGAGAATACAGTCGGAAAGTGGAGAGGATATAGTCAGAGAGGGGGGAGAGACCGCGGGGAGGATACAGTCAGAGGGGGTGAAGAGACTGTGGGGAGAATACAGTCAGAGAGGGGGGAGACACTGCGGGGAGAATGCAGTCAGAGAGGGGTGAGAGACTGTGGGGAGGATACAGTCGGAAAGGGGGAGAGACTGTGGGGAGGATACAGTCGGAGAGGGGGAGAGACTGAGGTGAGGATACAGTAGGAGAGGGGGGAGAGACTGCAGGGAGGATACAGTCGGAGAGGGGGGAGACTTCGGGGAGGATACAGTCGGAGAGGGGGGAGAGACTGCAGGGAGGATACAGTCGGAGAGGGGGGAGAGACCGCGGGGAGGATACAGTCAGAGAGGGGGGATTGCGGGGAGGATACAGTCAGAGAGAGGGGAGAGACTGTGGGCAGAATACAGTCGGAGATGGGGGAGAGACTGCGGGAGAATACAGTCAGAGAGGGGGGAGAGACTGCAGGGAGAATACAGTCAGAGAGGGGGGAGAGACTACGGGGTGGATACAGTTGGGGGTAGAGACTGTGGGGAGAATACAGTCGGAAAGGGGAGAGGATACAGTCAGAGAGGGGAGAGAGACTGCGGGGAGAATACCGTCAGAGAGGGGGGAGACACTGCGGGGAGAATACACTCAGAGAGGGGGGAGAGACTACGGGGTGGATACAGTTGTGGGTAGAGACTGTGGGGAGAGTACAGTCGGAAAGGGGAGAGGATACAGTCAGAGGGGGGAGAGACTGCGGGGAGAATACAGTCGGAGAGGCTGTGGGGAGGATACAGTCTGGGGGAGATTGCAGGGAGAATACAGTCGGAAAGGGGGGAGAGACTGTGGGGAGGATACAGTCGGAAAGGGGGAGAGACTGTGGGAAGGACACAGTCAGAGAGGGGGGAGAGACTGCGGGGAGAATACAGCCGGAGAGACAGTGGGGAAAATACAGTCAGAGAGGGGGGAGAGACTGCTTGGAGGATACAGTCGGAGAGGGGGGAGAGACTGTGGGGAGGAGACAGTCAGAGAGGGGGAGAGACCGCGGGGAGGATACAGTCAGAGGGGGTGAAGAGACTGTGGGGAGAATACAGTCAGAGAGGGGGGAGACACTGCGGGGAGAATACAGTCAGAGAGGGGGAAGACACTGCGGGGAGAATACACTCAGAGAGGGGTGAGAGACTGTGGGGAGGATACAGTCGGAAAGGGGGAGAGACTGTGGTGAGGATACAGTCGGAGAGGGGGAGAGACTGTGGTGAGGATACAGTAGGAGAGGGGGGAGAGACTGCGGGGAGGATACAGTCGGAGAGGGGGGAGACTGCGGGGAGGATACAGTCGGAGAGGGGGGAGAGACTGTGGGGAGGAGACAGTCGGAGAGGGGGGAGAGACTGTGGGGCGGATACAGTCGGAAAGGGGGAGAGACTGTGGGAAGGACACAGTCAGAGAGGGGGGAGACTGCAGGGAGGATACAGTCGGATAGGGGGGGACTGCGGGGAGGATACAGTCGGAGAGGGGGGAGAGACTGCAGGGAGAATACAGTGAGAGACGGGGGAGACACTGCGGGGAGAATACAGTCAGAGAGGGGGAAGACACTGCGGGGAGAATACACTCAGAGAGGGGGGAGAGACTACGGGGTGGATACAGTTGGGGGTAGAGACTGTGGGGAGAGTACAGTCGGAAAGGGGAGAGGATACAGTCAGAGGGGGGGAGAGACTGCGGGGAGAATACAGTCAGAGAGGGGGGAGACACTGCGGGGAGAATGCAGTCAGAGAGGGGGTAGTGATTGTGGGGAGGATACAGTCGGAAAGGGGGAGAGACTGCGGGGAGGATACAGTCGGAGAGGGTGGAGGATACAGTCGGAGAGGGGGGAGAGACTGTGGGGAGAATACAGTCAGAGGGGGGGAAGAGACTGTGGGGAGGATACAGTCAGAGGGGGGGAAGAGACTGTGGGGAGGATACAGTCAGAGAGGGGGGAGAGACCGCGGGGAGGATACAGTAGGGGGGTGGAGAGACTGCGGGGAGGATACAGTTGGGGGTCGAGACTGTGGGGAGAATACAGTCAGAAAGGGGAGAGGATACAGTCAGAGAGGGGGGAGAGACCGCGGGGAGGATACAGTCAGGGAGGGGGTGGGGAGAGACTGCGGGGAGGATACAGTTGGGGGTAGAGACTGTGGGGAGAATACAGTCAGAAAGGGGGAGAGACTGCGGGGAGAATACAGTCAGAGAGGGGGAGACACTGGGGGGAGAATACACTCAGAGAGGGGGGAGAGACTACGGGGTGGATACAGTTGGGGGTAGAGACTGTAGGGAGAGTACAGTCGGAAAGGGGAGAGGATACAGTCAGAGGGGGGGAGAGACTGCGGGGAGGATACCGTCAGAGGCGGGGAGAGACTGCGGGGAGGATACAGTCGGAAAGGGGGGAGAGACTGTGGGGAGGATACAGTCGGAGAGGGGGGAGAGACTGCGGGGAGAGTACAGTCAGAGAGGAGGGAGAGACTGCGGGGAGAATACAGTCAGAGAGGGGGGAGAGACTGCGGGGAGGATACAGTCGGAGAGTGGGGAGAGACTGTGGGGAGGATACATTCGGAGGGGGAGAGACTGCGGGGAGGATACAGTCAGAGAGGGGGGAAAGACGGCGGGGAGAATGCAGTCTGAGAGGGGGGAGAGACTGCGGGGAGAGTACAGTCAGAGAGGGGGGAGAGACTGCGGGGAGAATACAGTCAGAGAGGGGGGAGAGACTGCGGGGAGGTTACAGTCGGAGTGGGGGGAGAGACTGCGGGGAGGATACAGTCGGAGAGTGGGGAGAGACTGTGGGGAGGATACAGTCGGAGGGGGGAGAGACTGCGGGGAGGATACAGTCGGAGAGGGGGGAGAGACTGCGGGGAGGATACAGTCGGAGAGGGGCAGAGACTGCGGGGAGGATACAGTCGGAGGGGGGACTGCGGGGAGGATACAGTCGGAGAGAGGGGAGAGACTGTGGGGAGGATACAGTCAGAGAGGGGGGAGAGACTGCGGGGAGAATACAGTCAGAGAGGGGGGAGACACTGCGGGGAGAATACACTCAGAGAGGGGGGAGAGACTACGGGGTGGATACAGTTGTGGGTAGAGACTGTGGGGAGAGTACAGACGGAAAGGGGAGAGGATACAGTCAGAGGGGGGAGAGACTGCGGGGAGAATACAGTCAGAGAGGGGGGAGACACTGCGGGGAGAATACTGTCAGAGAGGGGGGAGAGACTGTGTGGAGGATACAGTCGGAAAGGGGGAGAGACTGTGGGGAGGATACAGTCGGAGAGGGGGAGAGACTGTGGGGAGGATACAGTAGGGGGGGAGAGACTGCGGGGAGGATACAGTCAGAGAGGGAGGAGACTGCTGGGAGGATACAGTCGGAGAGGGGGGAGACTGCAGGGAGGATACAGTCGGCTAGGGGGGACTGCGGGGAGGATACAGTCGGAGAGGGGGGAGAGACTGTGGGGAGAATACAGTCGGAGATGGGGGAGAGACTGCAGGGAGAATACAGTCAGAGAGGGGGGGAGACACTGCGGGGAGAATACAGTCAGAGAGGGGGGAGAGACTACGGGGTGGATACAGTTGGGGGTAGAGACTGTGGGGAGAATACAGTCGGAAAGGGGAGAGGATACACTCAGAGAGGGGGAGAGACCGCAGGGAGAATACAGTCGGAGAGGCTGTGGGGAGGATACAGTCTGGGGGAGATTGCAGGGAGAATACAGTCGGAAAGGGGGAGAGACTGCGGGGAGGATACAGTTGGGGGTAGAGACTCTGGGGAGAATACAGTCAGAAAGTGGAGAGGATACAGTCAGAGAGGGGGGAGAGACTGCGGGGAGAAGACAGTCAGAGAGGGTGAGAGACTGCGGGGAGAATACAGTCAGAGAGGGGGGAGACACTGCGGGGAGAATACAGCCAGAGAGGGGGGAGAGACTGCGGGGAGAATACACTCAGAGAGGGGGGAGAGACTACGGGGTGGATACAGTTGGGGGTAGAGACTGTGGGGAGAGTACAGTCGGAAAGGGGAGAGGATACAGTCAGAGGGGGGGAGAGACTGCGGGGAGGATACCGTCAGAGGCGGGGACAGACTGCGGGGAGGATACAGTCGGAAAGGGGGGAGAGACTGTGGGGTGGATACAGTCGGAGGGGGAGACTGCAGGGAGAATACAGTCGGAGACGGGGGGACTGCGGGGAGGATACAGTCGGAGATGGGGGAGAGACTGCAGGGAGAATACAGTCAGAGAGGGGGGAGACACTGCGGGGAGAATACAGTCAGAGAGGGGGGAGAGACTACGGGGTGGATACAGTTGGGGGTAGAGACTGTGGGGAGAATACAGTCGGAAAGGGGAGAGGATATAGTCAGAGAGGGGGGAGAGACTGCAGGGAGAATACAGTCGGAGAGGCTGTGGGGAAAATACAGTCAGAGAGGGGGGAGAGACTGCTTGGAGGATACAGTCGGAGAGATTAGATTAGATTAGATTACTTACAGTGTGGAAACAGGCCCTTCGGCCCAACAAGTCCACACCGCCCCGCCGAAGCGTAACCCACCCATACCCCTACATCTACCTCTACCCCCTACCTAACACGATGCGCAATTTAGCATGGCCAATTCACCTGACCTGCACATCTTTGGACTGTGGGAGGAAACCGGAGCACCCGGAGGAAACCCACGCAGACACAGGGAGAATGTGCAAACTCCACACAGTCAGTCGACTGAGGCGGGAATTGAACCCGGATCTCCGGCGCTGCGAGGCAGCAGTGCTAACCACTGTGCCACCGTGCCGCCCACAGTCCAAAGGAGAGGGAGGAGAGACCGCGGGGAGGATACAGTCAGAGGGGGTGAAGACACTGTGGGGAGGATACAGTCAGAGAGGGGGGAGAGACCGCGGGGAGGAGACAGTCAGAGGGGGTGAAGAGACTGCAGGGAGGATACAGTTGGGGGTAGAGACTGTGGGGAGAATACAGTCGGAAAGGGGAGAGGATACAGTCAGAGGGGGGGAGAGACTGCGGGGAGAATACAGTCAGAGAGGGGGGAGACACTGCGGGGAGAATACAGTCAGAGAGGGGGTAGAGACTGTGGGGAGGATACAGTCGGAAAGGGGGAGAGACTGCGGGGAGGATCCAGTCGGAGAGGGGGGAGGATCCAGTCGGAGAGGGGGGAGAGACTGTGGGGAGAATACAGTCGGAGATGGGGGAGAGACTGCAGGGAGAATACAGTCAGAGAGGGGGGAGACACTGCGGGGAGAATACAGTCAGAGAGGGGGGAGAGACTACGGGGTGGATACAGTTGGGGGTAGAGACTGTGGGGAGAATACAGTCGGAAAGGGGAGAGGATATAGTCAGAGAGGGGGGAGAGACTGCAGGGAGAATACAGTCGGAGAGGCTGTGGGGAGGATACAGTCGGAGAGGGGGGAGAGACTACGGGGAGGATACATTCTGGGGGAGATTGCAGGGAGAATACAGTCGGAAAGGGGGGAGAGACTGTGGGGAGGATACAGTGAGAGAGGGGGGAGAGACTGTGGGGAGGATACAGTTGGAAAGGGGGAGAGACTGTGGGAAGGACACAGTCAGAGAGGGGGGAGAGACTGCGGGGAGAATACAGTCGGAGAGACAGTGGGGAAAATACAGTCAGAGAGGGGGGAGAGACTGCTTGGAGGATACAGTCGGAGAGGGGGGACAGACTGTGGGGAGGATACAGTCAGAGAGGGGGAGAGACCGCGGGGAGGATACAGTCAGAGGGGGTGAAGAGACTGTGGGGAGAATACAGTCAGAGAGGGGGGAGACACTGCGGGGAGAATGCAGTCAGAGAGGGGTGAGAGACTGTGGGGAGGATACAGTCGGAAAGGGGGAGAGACTGTGGGGAGGATACAGTCGGAGAGGGGGAGAGACTGTGGTGAGGATACAGTAGGAGAGGGGGGAGAGACTGCAGGGAGGATACAGTCGGAGAGGGGGGAGACTGCGGGGAGGATACAGTCGGAGAGGGGGGAGAGACTGCAGGGAGGATACAGTCGGAGAGGGGGGAGAGACCGCGGGGAGGATACAGTCAGAGAGGGGGGACTGCGGGGAGGATACAGTCAGAGAGAGGGGAGAGACTGTGGGCAGAATACAGTCGGAGATGGGGGAGAGACTGCGGGAGAATACAGTCAGAGAGGGGGGAGAGACTGCAGGGAGAATACAGTCAGAGAGGGGGGAGAGACTACGGGGTGGATACAGTTGGGGGTAGAGACTGTGGGGAGAATACAGTCGGAAAGGGGAGAGGATACAGTCGGAGAGGGGAGAGAGACTGCGGGGAGAATACAGTCAGAGAGGGGGGAGACACTGCGGGGAGAATACACTCAGAGAGGGGGGAGAGACTACGGGGTGGATACAGTTGTGGGTAGAGACTGTGGGGAGAGTACAGTCGGAAAGGGGAGAGGATACAGTCAGAGGGGGGAGAGACTGCGGGGAGAATACAGTCGGAGAGGCTGTGGGGAGGATACAGTCTGGGGGAGATTGCAGGGAGAATACAGTCGGAAAGGGGGGAGAGACTGTGGGGAGGATACAGTCGGAAAGGGGGAGAGACTGTGGGAAGGACACAGTCAGAGAGGGGGGAGAGACTGCGGGGAGAATACAGTCGGAGAGACAGTGGGGAAAATACAGTCAGAGAGGGGGGAGAGACTGCTTGGAGGATACAGTCGGAGAGGGGGGAGAGACTGTGGGGAGGAGACAGTCAGAGAGGGGGAGAGACCGCGGGGAGGATACAGTCAGAGGGGGTGAAGAGACTGTGGGGAGAATACAGTCAGAGAGGGGGGAGACACTGCGGGGAGAATACAGTCAGAGAGGGGTGAGAGACTGTGGGGAGGATACAGTCGGAAAGGGGGAGAGACTGTGGGGAGGATACAGTCGGAGAGGGGGAGAGACTGTGGTGAGGATACAGTAGGAGAGGGGGGAGAGACTGCGGGGAGGATACAGTCGGAGAGGGGGGAGACTGCGGGGAGGATACAGTCGGAGAGGGGGGAGAGACTGTGGGGAGGAGACAGTCAGAGAGGGGGGAGAGACTGTGGGGCGGATACAGTCGGAAAGGGGGAGAGACTGTGGGGAGGATACAGTCGGAGAGGGGGAGAGTCTGCGGGGAGGATACAGTCGGAGGGGGAGACTGCAGGGAGAATACAGTCGGAGACGGGGGGACTGCGGGGAGGATACAGTCGGAGATGGGGGAGAGACTGCAGGGAGAATACAGTCAGAGAGGGGGGAGACACTGCGGGGAGAATACAGTCAGAGAGGGGGGAGAGACTACGGGGTGGATACAGTTGGGGGTAGAGACTGTGGGGAGAATACAGTCGGAAAGGGGAGAGGATATAGTCAGAGAGGGGGGAGAGACTGCAGGGAGAATACAGTCGGAGAGGCTGTGGGGAAAATACAGTCAGAGAGGGGGGAGAGACTGCTTGGAGGATACAGTCGGAGAGATTAGATTAGATTAGATTACTTACAGTGTGGAAACAGGCCCTTCGGCCCAACAAGTCCACACCGCCCCGCCGAAGCGTAACCCACCCATACCCCTACATCTACCTCTACCCCCTACCTAACACGATGCGCAATTTAGCACGGCCAATTCACCTGACCTGCACATCTTTGGACTGTGGGAGGAAACCGGAGCACCCGGAGGAAACCCACGCAGACACAGGGAGAATGTGCAAACTCCACACAGTCAGTCGACTGAGGCGGGAATTGAACCCGGATCTCCGGCGCTGCGAGGCAGCAGTGCTAACCACTGTGCCACCGTGCCGCCCACAGTCCAAAGGAGAGGGAGGAGAGACCGCGGGGAGGATACAGTCAGAGGGGGTGAAGACACTGTGGGGAGGATACAGTCAGAGAGGGGGGAGAGACCGCGGGGAGGAGACAGTCGGGGGGGGAGAGACTGCAGGGAGGATACAGTTGGGGGTAGAGACTGTGGGGAGAATACAGTCGGAAAGGGGAGAGGATACAGTCAGAGGGGGGGAGAGACTGCGGGGAGAATACAGTCAGAGAGGGGGGAGACACTGCGGGGAGAATACAGTCAGAGAGGGGGTAGAGACTGTGGGGAGGATACAGTCGGAAAGGGGGAGAGACTGCGGGGAGGATCCAGTCGGAGAGGGGGGAGGATCCAGTCGGAGAGGGGGGAGAGACTGTGGGGAGAATACAGTCGGAGATGGGGGAGAGACTGCAGGGAGAATACAGTCAGAGAGGGGGGAGACACTGCGGGGAGAATACAGTCAGAGAGGGGGGAGAGACTACGGGGTGGATACAGTTGGGGGTAGAGACTGTGGGGAGAATACAGTCGGAAAGGGGAGAGGATATAGTCAGAGAGGGGGGAGAGACTGCAGGGAGAATACAGTCGGAGAGGCTGTGGGGAGGATACAGTCGGAGAGGGGGGAGAGACTACGGGGAGGATACATTCTGGGGGAGATTGCAGGGAGAATACAGTCGGAAAGGGGGGAGAGACTGTGGGGAGGATACAGTGAGAGAGGGGGGAGAGACTGTGGGGAGGATACAGTTGGAAAGGGGGAGAGACTGTGGGAAGGACACAGTCAGAGAGGGGGGAGAGACTGCGGGGAGAATACAGTCGGAGAGACAGTGGGGAAAATACAGTCAGAGAGGGGGGAGAGACTGCTTGGAGGATACAGTCGGAGAGGGGGGAGAGACTGTGGGGAGGATACAGTCAGAGAGGGGGAGAGACCGCGGGGAGGATACAGTCAGAGGGGGTGAAGAGACTGTGGGGAGAATACAGTCAGAGAGGGGGGAGACACTGCGGGGAGAATGCAGTCAGAGAGGGGTGAGAGACTGTGGGGAGGATACAGTCGGAAAGGGGGAGAGACTGTGGGGAGGATACAGTCGGAGAGGGGGAGAGACTGTGGTGAGGATACAGTAGGAGAGGGGGGAGAGACTGCAGGGAGGATACAGTCGGAGAGGGGGGAGACTGCGGGGAGGATACAGTCGGAGAGGGGGGAGAGACTGCAGGGAGGATACAGTCGGAGAGGGGGGAGAGACCGCGGGGAGGATACAGTCAGAGAGGGGGGACTGCGGGGAGGATACAGTCAGAGAGAGGGGAGAGACTGTGGGCAGAATACAGTCGGAGATGGGGGAGAGACTGCGGGAGAATACAGTCAGAGAGGGGGGAGAGACTGCAGGGAGAATACAGTCAGAGAGGGGGGAGAGACTACGGGGTGGATACAGTTGGGGGTAGAGACTGTGGGGAGAATACAGTCGGAAAGGGGAGAGGATACAGTCGGAGAGGGGAGAGAGACTGCGGGGAGAATACAGTCAGAGAGGGGGGAGACACTGCGGGGAGAATACACTCAGAGAGGGGGGAGAGACTACGGGGTGGATACAGTTGTGGGTAGAGACTGTGGGGAGAGTACAGTCGGAAAGGGGAGAGAATACAGTCAGAGGAGGGAGAGACTGCGGGGAGAATACAGTCGGAGAGGCTGTGGGGAGGATACAGTCTGGGGGAGATTGCAGGGAGAATACAGTCGGAAAGGGGGGAGAGACTGTGGGGAGGATACAGTCGGAAAGGGGGAGAGACTGTGGGAAGGACACAGTCAGAGAGGGGGGAGAGACTGCGGGGAGAATACAGTCGGAGAGACAGTGGGGAAAATACAGTCAGAGAGGGGGGAGAGACTGCTTGGAGGATACAGTCGGAGAGGGGGGAGAGACTGTGGGGAGGAGACAGTCAGAGAGGGGGAGAGACCGCGGGGAGGATACAGTCAGAGGGGGTGAAGAGACTGTGGGGAGAATACAGTCAGAGAGGGGGGAGACACTGCGGGGAGAATACAGTCAGAGAGGGGTGAGAGACTGTGGGGAGGATACAGTCGGAAAGGGGGAGAGACTGTGGGGAGGATACAGTCGGAGAGGGGGAGAGACTGTGGTGAGGATACAGTAGGAGAGGGGGGAGAGACTGCGGGGAGGATACAGTCGGAGAGGGGGGAGACTGCGGGGAGGATACAGTCGGAGAGGGGGGAGAGACTGTGGGGAGGAGACAGTCAGAGAGGGGGGAGAGACTGTGGGGCGGATACAGTCGGAAAGGGGGAGAGACTGTGGGAAGGACACAGTCAGAGAGGGGGGAGACTGCAGGGAGGATACAGTCGGATAGGGGGGACTGCGGGGAGGATACAGTCGGAGAGGGGGGAGAGACTGCAGGGAGAATACAGTGAGAGACGGGGGAGACACTGCGGGGAGAATACAGTCAGAGAGGGGGAAGACACTGCGGGGAGAATACACTCAGAGAGGGGGGAGAGACTACGGGGTGGATACAGTTGGGGGTAGAGACTGTGGGGAGGGTACAGTCGGAAAGGGGAGAGGATACAGTCAGAGGGGGGGAGAGACTGCGGGGAGAATACAGTCAGAGAGGGGGGAGACACTGCGGGGAGAATGCAGTCAGAGAGGGGGTAGTGATTGTGGGGAGGATACAGTCGGAAAGGGGGAGAGACTGCGGGGAGGATACAGTCGGAGAGAGGGGAGGATACAGTCGGAGAGGGGGGAGAGACTGTGGGGAGAATACAGTCAGAGGGGGGAAGAGAATGTGGGGAGGATACAGTCAGAGGGGGGGAAGAGACTGTGGCGAGGATACAGTCAGAGAGGGGGGGAGAGACTGTGGGGAGAATACAGTCAGAGGGGGGGAAGAGACTGTGGGGAGGATACAGTCAGAGGGGGGGAAGAGACTGTGGGGAGGATACAGTCAGAGAGGGGGGAGAGACCGCGGGGAGGATACAGTAGGGGGGTGGAGAGACTGCGGGGAGGATACAGTTGGGGGTCGAGACTGTGGGGAGAATACAGTCAGAAAGGGGAGAGGATACAGTCAGAGAGGGGGGAGAGACCGCGGGGAGGATACAGTCAGGGAGGGGGTGGGGAGAGACTGCGGGGAGGATACAGTTGGGGGTAGAGACTGTGGGGAGAATACAGTCAGAAAGGGGGAGAGACTGCGGGGAGAATACAGTCAGAGAGGGGGAGACACTGGGGGGAGAATACACTCAGAGAGGGGGGAGAGACTACGGGGTGGATACAGTTGGGGGTAGAGACTGTAGGGAGAGTACAGTCGGAAAGGGGAGAGGATACAGTCAGAGGGGGGGAGAGACTGCGGGGAGGATACCGTCAGATGCGGGGAGAGACTGCGGGGAGGATACAGTCGGAAAGGGGGGAGAGACTGTGGGGAGGATACAGTCGGAGAGGGGGGAGAGACTGCGGGGAGGATACAGTCGGAGAGAGGGGAGAGACTGCGGAGAGAATACAGTCGGAGAGGGGGGAGAGACTGCGGGGAGAGTACAGTCAGAGAGGAGGGAGAGACTGCGGGGAGAATACAGTCAGAGAGGGGGGAGAGACTGCGGGGAGGATACAGTCGGAGAGTGGGGAGAGACTGTGGGGAGGATACATTCGGAGGGGGAGAGACTGCGGGGAGGATACAGTCAGAGAGGGGGGAAAGACGGCGGGGAGAATGCAGTCTGAGAGGGGGGAGAGACTGCGGGGAGAGTACAATCAGAGAGGGGGGAGAGACTGCGGGGAGAATACAGTCAGAGAGGGGGGAGAGACTGCGGGGAGGTTACAGTCGGAGTGGGGGGAGAGACTGTGGGGAGGATACAGTCGGAGAGTGGGGAGAGACTGTGGGGAGGATACAGTCGGAGGGGGGAGAGACTGCGGGGAGGATACAGTCGGAGAGGGGGGAGAGACTGCGGGGAGGATACAGTCGGAGGGGGGACTGCGGGGAGGATACAGTCGGAGAGAGGGGAGAGACTGTGGGGAGGATACAGTCAGAGAGGGGGGAGAGACTGCGGGGAGAATACAGTCAGAGAGGGGGGAGACACTGCGGGGAGAATACACTCAGAGAGGGGGGAGAGACTACGGGGTGGATACAGTTGTGGGTAGAGACTGTGGGGAGAGTACAGACGGAAAGGGGAGAGGATACAGTCAGAGGGGGGAGAGACTGCGGGGAGAATACAGTCAGAGAGGGGGGAGACACTGCGGGGAGAATACTGTCAGAGAGGGGGGAGAGACTGTGGGGAGGATACAGTCGGAAAGGGGGAGAGACTGTGGGGAGGATACAGTCGGAGAGGGGGAGAGACTGTGGGGAGGATACAGTGGGGGGGGAGAGACTGCGGGGAGGATACAGTCAGAGAGGGAGGAGACTGCTGGGAGGATACAGTCGGAGAGGGGGGAGACTGCAGGGAGGATACAGTCGGCTAGGGGGGACTGCGGGGAGGATACAGTCGGAGAGGGGGGAGAGACTGTGGGGAGAATACAGTCGGAGATGGGGGAGAGACTGCAGGGAGAATACAGTCAGAGAGGGGGGGAGACACTGCGGGGAGAATACAGTCAGAGAGGGGGGAGAGACTACGGGGTGGATACAGTTGGGGGTAGAGACTGTGGGGAGAATACAGTCGGAAAGGGGAGAGGATACACTCAGAGAGGGGGAGAGACCGCAGGGAGAATACAGTCGGAGAGGCTGTGGGGAGGATACAGTCTGGGGGAGATTGCAGGGAGAATACAGTCGGAAAGGGGGGAGAGACTGCGGGGAGGATACAGTTGGGGGTAGAGACTCTGGGGAGAATACAGTCAGAAAGTGGAGAGGATACAGTCAGAGAGGGGGGAGAGACTGCGGGGAGAATACAGTCAGAGAGGGGGGAGACACTGCGGGGAGAATACACTCAGAGAGGGGGGAGAGACTACGGGGTGGATACAGTTGGGGGTAGAGACTGTGGGGAGAGTACAGTCGGAAAGGGGAGAGGATACAGTCAGAGGGGGGGAGAGACTGCGGGGAGGATACCGTCAGAGGCGGGGACAGACTGCGGGGAGGATACAGTCGGAAAGGGGGGAGAGACTGTGGGGTGGATACAGTCGGAGAGGGGGGAGAGACTGCGGGGAGGATACAGTCGGAGAGAGGGGAGAGACTGCGGGGAGGATACAATCGGAGAGGGGGGAGAGACTGCGGGGAGAGTACAATCAGAGAGGAGGGAGAGACTGCGGGGAGAATACAGTCAGAGAGGGGGGAGAGACTGCGGGGAGGATACAGTCGGAGAGGGGGAGAGACTGCGGGGAGGATACAGTCGGAGAGTGGGGAGAGACTGTGGGGAGGATACAGTCGGAGAGGGGGACAGACTGCGGGGAAGGTACAGTCGGAGAGGGGGGAAAGACTGCGGGGAGGATACAGTCGGAGAGGGGGGAGAGACTGCGGGGAGGGTACAGTCAGAGAGGGGGCTGAGACTGCGGGGAGAAGACAGTCAGAGAGGGTGAGAGACTGCGGGGAGAATACAGTCAGAGAGGGGGGAGACACTGCGGGGAGAATACAGCCAGAGAGGGGGGAGAGACTGCGGGGAGGATACAGTCGCAGAGGGGGGAGAGACTGTGGGGAGGATACAGTCGGAGAGTGGGGAGAGACTGTGGGGAGGATACAGTCGGAGGGGGGAGAGACTGCGGGGAGGATACAGTCGGAGAGGGGGAGAGTCTGCGGGGAGGATACAGTCGGAGGGGGAGACTGCAGGGAGAATACAGTCGGAGACGGGGGGACTGCGGGGAGGATACAGTCGGAGATGGGGGAGAGACTGCAGGGAGAATACAGTCAGAGAGGGGGGAGACACTGCGGGGAGAATACAGTCAGAGAGGGGGGAGAGACTACGGGGTGGATACAGTTGGGGGTAGAGACTGTGGGGAGAATACAGTCGGAAAGGGGAGAGGATATAGTCAGAGAGGGGGGAGAGACTGCAGGGAGAATACAGTCGGAGAGGCTGTGGGGAAAATACAGTCAGAGAGGGGGGAGAGACTGCTTGGAGGATACAGTCGGAGAGATTAGATTAGATTAGATTACTTACAGTGTGGAAACAGGCCCTTCGGCCCAACAAGTCCACACCGCCCCGCCGAAGCGTAACCCACCCATACCCCTACATCTACCTCTACCCCCTACCTAACACGATGCGCAATTTAGCATGGCCAATTCACCTGACCTGCACATCTTTGGACTGTGGGAGGAAACCGGAGCACCCGGAGGAAACCCACGCAGACACAGGGAGAACGTGCAAACTCCACACAGTCAGTCGACTGAGGCGGGAATTGAACCCGGATCTCCGGCGCTGCGAGGCAGCAGTGCTAACCACTGTGCCACCGTGCCGCCCACAGTCCAAAGGAGAGGGAGGAGAGACCGCGGGGAGGATACAGTCAGAGGGGGTGAAGACACTGTGGGGAGGATACAGTCAGAGAGGGGGGAGAGACCGCGGGGAGGAGACAGTCGGGGGGGGAGAGACTGCAGGGAGGATACAGTTGGGGGTAGAGACTGTGGGGAGAATACAGTCGGAAAGGGGAGAGGATACAGTCAGAGGGGGGGAGAGACTGCGGGGAGAATACAGTCAGAGAGGGGGGAGACACTGCGGGGAGAATACAGTCAGAGAGGGGGTAGAGACTGTGGGGAGGATACAGTCGGAAAGGGGGAGAGACTGCGGGGAGGATCCAGTCGGAGAGGGGGGAGGATCCAGTCGGAGAGGGGGGAGAGACTGTGGGGAGAATACAGTCGGAGATGGGGGAGAGACTGCAGGGAGAATACAGTCAGAGAGGGGGGAGACACTGCGGGGAGAATACAGTCAGAGAGGGGGGAGAGACTACGGGGTGGATACAGTTGGGGGTAGAGACTGTGGGGAGAATACAGTCGGAAAGGGGAGAGGATATAGTCAGAGAGGGGGGAGAGACTGCAGGGAGAATACAGTCGGAGAGGCTGTGGGGAGGATACAGTCGGAGAGGGGGGAGAGACTACGGGGAGGATACATTCTGGGGGAGATTGCAGGGAGAATACAGTCGGAAAGGGGGGAGAGACTGTGGGGAGGATACAGTGAGAGAGGGGGGAGAGACTGTGGGGAGGATACAGTCGGAAAGGGGGAGAGACTGTGGGAAGGACACAGTCAGAGAGGGGGGAGAGACTGCGGGGAGAATACAGTCGGAGAGACAGTGGGGAAAATACAGTCAGAGAGGGGGGAGAGACTGCTTGGAGGATACAGTCGGAGAGGGGGGACAGACTGTGGGGAGGATACAGTCAGAGAGGGGGAGAGACCGCGGGGAGGATACAGTCAGAGGGGGTGAAGAGACTGTGGGGAGAATACAGTCAGAGAGGGGGGAGACACTGCGGGGAGAATGCAGTCAGAGAGGGGTGAGAGACTGTGGGGAGGATACAGTCGGAAAGGGGGAGAGACTGTGGGGAGGATACAGTCGGAGAGGGGGAGAGACTGTGGTGAGGATACAGTAGGAGAGGGGGGAGAGACTGCAGGGAGGATACAGTCGGAGAGGGGGGAGACTGCGGGGAGGATACAGTCGGAGAGGGGGGAGAGACTGCAGGGAGGATACAGTCGGAGAGGGGGGAGAGACCGCGGGGAGGATACAGTCAGAGAGGGGGGACTGCGGGGAGGATACAGTCAGAGAGAGGGGAGAGACTGTGGGCAGAATACAGTCGGAGATGGGGGAGAGACTGCGGGAGAATACAGTCAGAGAGGGGGGAGAGACTGCAGGGAGAATACAGTCAGAGAGGGGGGAGAGACTACGGGGTGGATACAGTTGGGGGTAGAGACTGTGGGGAGAATACAGTCGGAAAGGGGAGAGGATACAGTCAGAGAGGGGAGAGAGACTGCGGGGAGAATACAGTCAGAGAGGGGGGAGACACTGCGGGGAGAATAGACTCAGAGAGGGGGGAGAGACTACGGGGTGGATACAGTTGTGGGTAGAGACTGTGGGGAGAGTACAGTCGGAAAGGGGAGAGGATACAGTCAGAGGGGGGAGAGACTGCGGGGAGAATACAGTCGGAGAGGCTGTGGGGAGGATACAGTCTGGGGGAGATTGCAGGGAGAATACAGTCGGAAAGGGGGGAGAGACTGTGGGGAGGATACAGTCGGAAAGGGGGAGAGACTGTGGGAAGGACACAGTCAGAGAGGGGGGAGAGACTGCGGGGAGAATACAGTCGGAGAGACAGTGGGGAAAATACAGTCAGAGAGGGGGGAGAGACTGCTTGGAGGATACAGTCGGAGAGGGGGGAGAGACTGTGGGGAGGAGACAGTCAGAGAGGGGGAGAGACCGCGGGGAGGATACAGTCAGAGGGGGTGAAGAGACTGTGGGGAGAATACAGTCAGAGAGGGGGGAGACACTGCGGGGAGAATACAGTCAGAGAGGGGTGAGAGACTGTGGGGAGGATACAGTCGGAAAGGGGGAGAGACTGTGGGGAGGATACAGTCGGAGAGGGGGAGAGACTGCGGTGAGGATACAGTAGGAGAGGGGGGAGAGACTGCGGGGAGGATACAGTCAGAGAGGGGGGAGACTGCGGGGAGGATACAGTCGGAGAGGGGGGAGAGACTGTGGGGAGGATACAGTAGGGGGGGGAGAGACTGCGGGGAGGATACAGTCAGAGAGGGAGGAGACTGCTGGGAGGATACAGTCGGAGAGGGGGGAGACTGCAGGGAGGATACAGTCGGCTAGGGGGGACTGCGGGGAGGATACAGTCGGAGAGGGGGGAGAGACTGTGGGGAGAATACAGTCGGAGATGGGGGAGAGACTGCAGGGAGAATACAGTCAGAGAGGGGGGGAGACACTGCGGGGAGAATACAGTCAGAGAGGGGGGAGAGACTACGGGGTGGATACAGTTGGGGGTAGAGACTGTGGGGAGAATACAGTCGGAAAGGGGAGAGGATACACTCAGAGAGGGGGAGAGACCGCAGGGAGAATACAGTCGGAGAGGCTGTGGGGAGGATACAGTCTGGGGGAGATTGCAGGGAGAATACAGTCGGAAAGGGGGGAGAGACTGCGGGGAGGATACAGTTGGGGGTAGAGACTCTGGGGAGAATACAGTCAGAAAGTGGAGAGGATACAGTCAGAGAGGGGGAGAGACTGCGGGGAGAATACAGTCAGAGAGGGGGGAGACACTGCGGGGAGAATACACTCAGAGAGGGGGGAGAGACTACGGGGTGGATACAGTTGGGGGTAGAGACTGTGGGGAGAGTACAGTCGGAAAGGGGAGAGGATACAGTCAGAGGGGGGGAGAGACTGCGGGGAGGATACCGTCAGAGGCGGGGACAGACTGCGGGGAGGATACAGTCGGAAAGGGGGGAGAGACTGTGGGGTGGATACAGTCGGAGAGGGGGGAGAGACTGCGGGGAGGATACAGTCGGAGAGAGGGGAGAGACTGCGGGGAGGATACAGTCGGAGAGGGGGGAGAGACTGCGGGGAGAGTACAGTCAGAGAGGAGGGAGAGACTGCGGGGAGAATACAGTCAGAGAGGGGGGAGAGACTGCGGGGAGGATACAGTCGGAGAGTGGGGAGAGACTGTGGGGAGGATACAGTCGGAGAGGGGGACAGACTGCGGGGAAGGTACAGTCGGAGAGGGGGGAAAGACTGCGGGGAGGATACAGTCGGAGAGGGGGGAGAGACTGCGGGGAGGGTACAGTCAGAGAGGGGGGTGAGACTGCGGGGAGAAGACAGTCAGAGAGGGTGAGAGACTGCGGGGAGAATACAGTCAGAGAGGGGGGAGACACTGCGGGGAGAATACAGCCAGAGAGGGGGGAGAGACTGCGGGGAGGATACAGTCGCAGAGGGGGGAGAGACTGTGGGGAGGATACAGTCGGAGAGTGGGGAGAGACTGTGGGGAGGATACAGTCGGAGGGGGGAGAGACTGCGGGGAGGATACAGTCGGAGAGGGGGAGAGTCTGCGGGGAGGATACAGTCGGAGGGGGAGACTGCAGGGAGAATACAGTCGGAGAGGCTGTGGGGAAAATACAGTCAGAGAGGGGGGAGAGACTGCTTGGAGGATACAGTCGGAGAGATTAGATTAGATTAGATTACTTACAGTGTGGAAACAGGCCCTTCGGCCCAACAAGTCCACACCGCCCCGCCGAAGCGTAACCCACCCATACCCCTACATCTACCTCTACCCCCTACCTAACACGATGCGCAATTTAGCATGGCCAATTCACCTGACCTGCACATCTTTGGACTGTGGGAGGAAACCGGAGCACCCGGAGGAAACCCACGCAGACACAGGGAGAATGTGCAAACTCCACACAGTCAGTCGACTGAGGCGGGAATTGAACCCGGATCTCCGGCGCTGCGAGGCAGCAGTGCTAACCACTGTGCCACCGTGCCGCCCACAGTCCAAAGGAGAGGGAGGAGAGACCGCGGGGAGGATACAGTCAGAGGGGGTGAAGACACTGTGGGGAGGATACAGTCAGAGAGGGGGGAGAGACCGCGGGGAGGAGACAGTCGGGGGGGGAGAGACTGCAGGGAGGATACAGTTGGGGGTAGAGACTGTGGGGAGAATACAGTCGGAAAGGGGAGAGGATACAGTCAGAGGGGGGGAGAGACTGCGGGGAGAATACAGTCAGAGAGGGGGGAGACACTGCGGGGAGAATACAGTCAGAGAGGGGGTAGAGACTGTGGGGAGGATACAGTCGGAAAGGGGGAGAGACTGCGGGGAGGATCCAGTCGGAGAGGGGGGAGGATCCAGTCGGAGAGGGGGGAGAGACTGTGGGGAGAATACAGTCGGAGATGGGGGAGAGACTGCAGGGAGAATACAGTCAGAGAGGGGGGAGACACTGCGGGGAGAATACAGTCAGAGAGGGGGGAGAGACTACGGGGTGGATACAGTTGGGGGTAGAGACTGTGGGGAGAATACAGTCGGAAAGGGGAGAGGATATAGTCAGAGAGGGGGGAGAGACTGCAGGGAGAATACAGTCGGAGAGGCTGTGGGGAGGATACAGTCGGAGAGGGGGGAGAGACTACGGGGAGGATACATTCTGGGGGAGATTGCAGGGAGAATACAGTCGGAAAGGGGGGAGAGACTGTGGGGAGGATACAGTGAGAGAGGGGGGAGAGACTGTGGGGAGGATACAGTCGGAAAGGGGGAGAGACTGTGGGAAGGACACAGTCAGAGAGGGGGGAGAGACTGCGGGGAGAATACAGTCGGAGAGACAGTGGGGAAAATACAGTCAGAGAGGGGGGAGAGACTGCTTGGAGGATACAGTCGGAGAGGGGGGACAGACTGTGGGGAGGATACAGTCAGAGAGGGGGAGAGACCGCGGGGAGGATACAGTCAGAGGGGGTGAAGAGACTGTGGGGAGAATACAGTCAGAGAGGGGGGAGACACTGCGGGGAGAATGCAGTCAGAGAGGGGTGAGAGACTGTGGGGAGGATACAGTCGGAAAGGGGGAGAGACTGTGGGGAGGATACAGTCGGAGAGGGGGAGAGACTGTGGTGAGGATACAGTAGGAGAGGGGGGAGAGACTGCAGGGAGGATACAGTCGGAGAGGGGGAGACTGCGGGGAGGATACAGTCGGAGAGGGGGGAGAGACTGCAGGGAGGATACAGTCGGAGAGGGGGGAGAGACCGCGGGGAGGATACAGTCAGAGAGGGGGGACTGCGGGGAGGATACAGTCAGAGAGAGGGGAGAGACTGTGGGCAGAATACAGTCGGAGATGGGGGAGAGACTGCGGGAGAATACAGTCAGAGAGGGGGGAGAGACTGCAGGGAGAATACAGTCAGAGAGGGGGGAGAGACTACGGGGTGGATACAGTTGGGGGTAGAGACTGTGGGGAGAATACAGTCGGAAAGGGGAGAGGATACAGTCAGAGAGGGGAGAGAGACTGCGGGGAGAATACAGTCAGAGAGGGGGGAGACACTGCGGGGAGAATACACTCAGAGAGGGGGTGAGACTACGGGGTGGATACAGTTGTGGGTAGAGACTGTGGGGAGAGTACAGTCGGAAAGGGGAGAGGATACAGTCAGAGGGGGGAGAGACTGCGGGGAGAATACAGTCGGAGAGGCTGTGGGGAGGATACAGTCTGGGGGAGATTGCAGGGAGAATACAGTCGGAAAGGGGGGAGAGACTGTGGGGAGGATACAGTCGGAAAGGGGGAGAGACTGTGGGAAGGACACAGCCAGAGAGGGGGGAGAGACTGCGGGGAGAATACAGTCGGAGAGACAGTGGGGAAAATACAGTCAGAGAGGGGGGAGAGACTGCTTGGAGGATACAGTCGGAGAGGGGGGAGAGACTGTGGGGAGGATACAGTCAGAGAGGGGGAGAGACCGCGGGGAGGATACAGTCAGAGGGGGTGAAGAGACTGTGGGGAGAATACAGTCAGAGAGGGGGGAGACACTGCGGGGAGAATACAGTCAGAGAGGGGTGAGAGACTGTGGGGAGGATACAGTCGGAAAGGGGGAGAGACTGTGGGGAGGATACAGTCGGAGAGGGGGAGAGACTGTAGTGAGGATACAGTAGGAGAGGGGGGAGAGACTGCGGGGAGGATACAGTCGGAGAGGGGGGAGACTGCGGGGAGGATACAGTCGGAGAGGAGGGAGAGACTGTGGGGAGGAGACAGTCAGAGAGGGGGGAGAGACTGTGGGGAGGATACAGTCGGAAAGGGGGAGAGACTGTGGGAAGGACACAGTCAGAGAGGGGGGAGACTGCAGGGAGGATACAGTCGGATAGGGGGGGACTGCGGGGAGGATACAGTCGGAGAGGGGGGAGAGACTGTGGGGAGAATACAGTCGGAGATGGGGGAGAGACTGCGGGGAGAATACAGTCAGAGAGGGGGGAGAGACTGCGGGGAGAAGACAGTCAGAGGGGGGGAGACTGCGGGGAGAAGACAGTCAGAGAGGGGGAGAGACTGCGGGGAGAATACAGTCAGAGAGGGGGGAGAGACTGCGGGGAGAATACAGTCGGGGGCGGGAGAGACTGCGGTGAGGATACAGTTGGGGGTAGAGATTGTGGGGAGAATACAGTCGGAAAGGGGAGCGGATACAGTCAGAGAGGGGGGAGAGACTGCGGGGAGAATACAGTCAGAGAGGGGGGAGACACTGAGGGGAGAATACACTCAGAGAGGGGGGAGAGACTACGGGGTGGATACAGTTGGGGGTAGAGACGTGGGGAGAATACAGTCGGAAAGGGGAGAGGATATAGTCAGAGAGGGGGGAGAGACTGCAGGGAGAATACAGTCGGAGAGGCTGTGGGGAGGATACAGTCGGAGAGGGGGGAGAGACTACGGGGAGGATACAGTCTGGGGGAGATTGCAGGGAGAATACAGTCGGAAAGGGGGGAGAGACTGTGGGGAGAATACAGTCAGAGAGGGGGGAGAGACTCTGGGGAGGATACAGTCGGAAAGGGGGAGAGACTGTGGGAAGGACACAGTCAGAGAGGGGGGAGAGACTGCGGGGAGAATACAGTCGGAGAGACTGTGGGGAAAATACAGTCAGAGAGGGGGAGAGACTGCTTGGAGGATACAGTCGGAGAGGGGGGAGAGACTGCGGGGAGGATACAGTCAGAGAGGGGGGAGAGACCGCGGGGTGGATACAGTCAGAGGGGGTGAAGAGACTGTGGGGAGAATACAGTCAGAGAGGGGGGAGACACTGCGGGGAGAATACAGTCGGAAAGGGGAGAGGATACAGACAGAGAGGGGGGAGAGACCGCGGGGAGGATACAGTCGGGGAGGGGGGGGAGAGACTGCGGGGTGGATACAGTTGGGGGTAGAGACTGTGGGGAGAATACAGTCGGAAAGGGGAGAGGATACAGTCAGAGAGGGGGGAGAGACTGCGGGGAGAATACAGTCAGAGATGGGGGAGACACTGCGGGGAGGATACACTCAGAGAGCAGGGAGAGACTACGGGGTGGATACAGTTGGGGGTAGAGACTGTGGGGAGAGTACAGTCTGAAAGGGGAGAGGATACAGTCAGAGGGGGGGAGAGACTGCGGGGAGGATACCGTCAGAGGCGGGGAGAGACTGCGGGGAGGATACAGTCGGAAAGGGGGGAGAGACTGTGGGGAGGATACAGTCGGAGAGGGGGGAGAGACTGCGGGGAGGATACAGTCGGAGAGAGGGGAGAGACTGCGGGGAGGATACAGTCGGAGAGGGGGGAGAGACTGCGGGGAGAGTACAGTCAGAGAGGAGGGAGAGACTGCGGGGAGAATACAGTCAGAGAGGGGGGAGAGACTGCGGGGAAGATACAGTCGGAGAGGGGGGAGAGACTGCGGGGAGGATACAGTCGGAGGGGGGAGAGACTGCGGGGAGGATACAGTCGGAGAGGGGGGAGACAGTGCGGGGAGGATACAGTCGGAGAGGGTGAGAGACTGCGGGGAGGATACAGTTGGACAGGGGGGAGAAACTGCAGGGAGGATACAGTCGGAGAGGGGGGGACTGCGGGGAGGATACAGTCGGAGATGGGGGATAGACTGCGGGGATAGTACAGTCAGAGAGGGGGGAGAGACTGCAGGGAGAATACAGTCTGAGAGGGGGGAGAGACTGCGGGGAGGATACAGTCGGAGGGGGGAGAGACTGCGGGGAGGATACAGTCGGAGAGTGGGGAGAGACTGTGGGGAGGATACAGTCGGAGGGGGGGAGAGACTGTGGGGAGGATACAGTCGGAGAGGGGGGAGAGACTGCGGGGAGGATACAGTCGGAGAGGGGGTGAGACTGCGGGGAGGATACAGTCGGACAGGGGAGAGAGACTGCGGGGAGGATACAGTCGGAGAGGGGGGTCTGCGGGGAGGATACAGTCGGAGAGGTGGGAGAGACTGCGGGGAGAATACAGTCAGAGAAGGGGGAGACACTGCGGGGAGAATACAGTCAGAGAGGGGGGAGAGACCGCGGGGAGGATACAGTCGGGGGGGGGAGACTGCGGGGAGGATACAGTTGGGGGTAGAGATTGTGGGGAGAATACAGTCGGAAAGGGGAGCGGATACAGTCAGAGAGGGGGGAGAGACTGCGGGGAGAATACACTCACAGAGGGGGGAGACACTGAGGGGAGAATACACTCAGAGAGGGGGGAGAGACTACGGGGTGGATACAGTTGGGGGTAGAGACTGTGGGGAGAATACAGTCGGAAAGGGGAGAGGATATAGTCAGAGAGGGGGGAGAGACTGCAGGGAGAATACAGTCGGTGAGGCTGTGGGGAGGATACAGTCGGAGAGGGGGGAGAGACTATGGGGTGGATACAGTCTGGGGGAGATTGCAGGGAGAATACAGTCGGAAAGGGGGGAGAGACTGTGGGGAGGATACAGTCAGAGAGGGGGGAGAGACTGTGGGGAGGATACAGTCGGAAAGGGGGAGAGACTGTGGGAAGGACACAGTCAGAGAGGGGGGAGAGACTGCGGGGAGAATACAGTCGGAGAGACTGTGGGGAAAATACAGTCAGAGAGGGGTGAGAGACTGTGGGGAGGATACAGTCGGAAAGGGGGAGAGACTGTGGGAAGGACACAGTCAGAGAGGGGGGAGAGACTGTGGGGACAATACAGTCGGAGAGAATGTGGGGAAAATACAGTCAGAGAGGGGGAGAGACTGCTTGGAGGATACAGTCGGAGAGGGGGGTGAGACTGCGGGGAGGATACAGTCAGAGAGGGGGGAGAGACCGCGGGGAGGATACAGTCAGAGGGGGTGAAGAGACTGTGGGGAGAATACAGTCAGAGAGGGGGGAGACACTGCGGGGAGAATACAGTCAGAGAGGGGTGAGAGACTGTGGGGAGGATACAGTCGGAGAGGGGGAGAGACTGTGGGGAGGATACAGTAGGAGAGGGGGGAGAGACTGTGGGGAGGATACAGTCGGAGGGGGGGAGACTGCGGGGAGGTACAGTCGGAGAGGGGGGAGAGACTGCAGGGAGGATACAGTCGGAGAGGGGGGAGACTGCAGGGAGGATATAGTCGGAGAGGGGGGGACTGCGGGGAGAATACAGTCAGAGAGGGGGGAGAGACTGCGGGGAGAATACAGTCAGAGAGGGGGAGAGACTGCGGGGAGAATACAGTCAGAGAGGGGGGAGACATTGCGGGGAGAATACAGTCAGAGAGGGGGGAGAGACTGCGGGGAGAATACACTCAGAGAGGGGGGAGAGACTACGGGGTGGATACAGTTGTGGGTAGAGACTGTGGGGAGAGTACAGTCGGAAAGAGGAGAGGATACAGTCAGAGGGGAGCGAGAGACTGCAGGGGAGAATACTGTCAGAGAGGGGGGGAGAGACTGTGGGGAGGATACAGTCGGAAAGGGGGTGAGAGACTGCTGGGGAAGGATACAGTCAGGAGAGGGGGGAGAGCACTGCTGGGGAGGATACAGGACGGAGAGGGGGGAGACTACAGTCAGAGAGGGGGAGACACTGCGGGAGATCAGTCGGAGAGAGGGGGGAGAGACTGCAGGGAGGAGACAGTCGGATGGGGGGGACTGCGGGGAGGATACAGTCGGAGTGGGGGGAGAGACTGTGGGGAGAATACAGTCGGAGATGGGGGAGAGACTGCAGGGAGAATACAGTCAGAGAGGGGGGAGACACTGCGGGGAGGATACAGTCGGAGAGGGGGGAGAGACTGCGGGGAGGATGCAGTCGGAGAGGGGGAGAGACTGTGGGGAGGATACAGTTGGAGGGGGTGAGAGACTGCGGGGAGGATACAGTCGGAGAGGAGGGAGAGACTGCGGGGAGGATACAGTCGGAGAGGGGGAGAGACTGCGGGGAGGATACAGTCGGACAGGGGGGAGAGACTGCAGGGAGGATACAGTCGGTGAGGGGGGGACTGCGGGGAGGATACAGTCGGAGAGGGGGGAGAGACTGCGGGGAGAGTACAGTCAGAGAGGGGGGAGAGACTGCGGGGAGAATACATTCAGAGAGGGGGGAGAGTCTGCGGGGAGGATACAGTCGGAGAGGGGGGAGAGACTGTGGGGAGGATACAGTCGGTGGGGTGAGAGAATGCAGGGAGGGTACAGTCGGAGAGGGGGGGACTGCGGGGAGGATACAGTCGGAGAGAGGGGAGAGACTGTGGGGAGAATACAGTCAGAGATGGGGGAGAGACTGCAGGGAGAATACAGTCAGAGAGGGGGGAGAGACTGCGGGGAGAAGACAGTCAGAGAGGGGGAGAGACTGCGGGGAGAATACAGTCAGAGAGGGGGGAGACACTGCGGGGAGAATACAGTCAGAGAGGGGGGAGAGACTACGGGGTGGATACAGTTGGGGGTAGAGACTGTGGGGAGAATACAGTCGGAAAGGGGAGAGGATACAGTCAGAGGGGGGAGAGACTGCGGGGAGAATACAGTCAGAGAGGGGGGAGACACTGCGGGGAGAATACATTCAGAGAGGGGGGAGAGACTGTGGGGAGGATACAGTCGGAAAGGGGGAGAGACTGTGGGGAGGATTCAGTAGGAGAGGGGGAAGACTGCAGGGAGGATACAGTCGGAGAGGGGGGGAGAGAATGCAGGGAGGATACAGTCGGTGTGGGGCGGACTGCGGGGAGGATACAGTCGGAGAGGGGGGAGAGACTGCGGGGAGAGTACAGTCAGAGAGGGGGGAGAGACTGCGGGGAGAATACAGTCAGAGAGGGGGGAGAGTCTGTGGAGAGGATACAGTCGGAGAGGGGGGAGAGACTGTGGGGAGGATACAGTCGGTGGGGTGAGAGACTGCGGGGAGGAGACAGTCGGAGAGGGGGGAGAGACTGCGGGGAGGATACAGTCGGAGAGGGGGAGAGACTGCCGGGAGGATACAGTCGGACAGGGGGGAGAGAATGCAGGGAGGATACAGTCGGAGAGTGGGGGACTGCGGGGAGGATACAGTCGGAGAGAGGGGAGAGACTGTGGGGAGAATACAGTCGGAGATGGGGGAGAGACTGCGGGGAGAATACAGTCAGAGAGGGGGGAGAGACTGCGGGGAGAAGACAGTCAGAGAGGGGGAGAGACTGCGGGGAGAATACAGTCAGAGAGGGGGGAGACACTGCGGGGAGAATACAGTCAGAGAGGGGGGAGAGACTACGGGGTGGATACAGTTGGGGGTAGAGACTGTGGGGAGAATACAGTCGGAAAGGGGAGAGGATACAGTCAGAGGGGGGAGAGACTGCGGGGAGAATACAGTCAGAGAGGGGGGAGACACTGCGGGGAGAATACAGTCAGAGAGGGTGGAGAGACTGTGGGGAGGATACAGTCGGAAAGGGGGAGAGACTGTGGGGAGGATTCAGTAGGAGAGGGGGAAGACTGCGGGGAGGATACAGTCGGAGAGGGGGGGAGAGACTGCAGGGAGAATACAGTCAGAGAGGGGGGAGACACTGCGGGGAGAATACAGTCAGAGAGGGGGGAGAGACTACGGGGTGGATACAGTTGGGGGTAGAGACTGTGGGGAGAATACAGTCGGAAAGGGGAGAGGATATAGTCAGAGAGAGGGGTGAGACTGCAGGGAGAATACAGTCGGAGAGGCTGTGGGGAGGATACAGTCGGAGAGGGGGGAGAGACTACGGGGAGGATACAGTCTGTGGGAGATTGCAGGGAGAATACAGTCGGAAAGGGGGGAGAGACTGTGGGGTGGATACAGTCAGAGAGGGGGGAGAGACTGTGGGGAGGATACAGTCGGAAAGGGGGAGAGACTGTGGGAAGGACACAGTCAGAGAGGGGGGAGAGACTGCGGGGAGAATACAGTCGGAGAGACTGTGGGGAAAATGCAGTCAGAGAGGGGGGAGAGACTGCTTGGAGGATACAGTCGGAAAGGGGGAGAGACTGCTTGGAGGATACAGTCGGAAAGGGGGAGAGACTGCTTGGAGGATACAGTTGGAGAGGGGGAGAGACTGCTTGGAGGATACAGTCAGAAAGGGGGAGAGACTGCTTGGAGGATACAGTTGGAGAGGGGCGAGAGACTGTGGGGAGGATACAGTCAGAGAGGGGGTAGAGACCGCGGGGAGGATACAGTCAGAGGGGCGGAAGACACTGTGGGGAGGATACAGTCAGAGAGGGGGGAGACACTGCGGGGAGAATACTGTCAGAGAGGGGGGAGAGACTGTGGGGAGGATCCAGTCGGAGAGGGGGAGAGACTGTGGGGAGGACACAGTAGGAGAGGGGGGAGAGACTGCAGGGAGGATTCAGTCGGAGAGGGGGGGAGACTGCAGGGAGGATACAGTCGGATAGGGGGGGACTGCGGGGAGGATACAGTCAGAGACGGGGGAGAGACTGTGGGGAGAATACAGTCGGAGATGGGGGAGAGACTGCAGGGAGAATACAGTCAGAGAGGGGGGAGACACTGCGGGGAGCATACAGTCAGAGAGGGCGGAGAGACTACGGGGTGGATACAGTTGGGGGTAGAGACTGTGGGGAGAATACAGTCGGAAAGGGGAGAGGATTTCATCAGAGAGGGGGGAGAGACTGCAGGGAGAATACAGTCGGAGAGGCTGTGGGGACGATACAGTCGGAGAGGGAGGAGAGACTACGGGGAGGATACAGTCTGGGGAGATTGCAGGGAGAATACAGTCGGAAAGGGGGGAGAGATAGTGGGGAGGATATAGTCAGAGAGGGGGGAGAGACTGTGGGGAGGATACAGTCGGAAAGGGGGAGAGACTGTGGGAAGGACACAGTCAGAGAGGGGGGAGAGACTGCGGGGAGAATACAGTCGGAGAGACTGTGGGGAAAATACAGTCAGAGAGGGGGGAGAGACTGCCTGGAGGATACAGTCGGAGAGGGGGGAGAGACTGTGGGGAGGATACAGTCAGAGAGTGGGGAGAGACCGCGGGGAGGATACAGTCAGAGGGGGGGTAGACACCGTGGGAAGGATACAGTCAGAGAGGGGGGAGAGACCGCGGGGAGGATACAGTCGAGGGGGTGGGACAGACTGCGGGGGGAATGCAGTTGGGGGTAGAGACTGTGGGGAGAATACAGTCGAAAAGGGGAGAGGATACAGTCAGAGAGGGGGGAGAGACTGCGGGGAGAATACAGTCAAAGAGGGGGGAGACACTGCGGGGAGAATACACTCAGAGAGGCGGGAGAGACGACGGGGTGGATACAGTTGGGGGTAGAGACTGTGGGGAGAGAACAGTCGGAAAGGGGAGAGGATACAGTCAGAGGGGGGGAGACTGCGGGGAGAATACAGTCAGAGAGGGGAAGACACTGCGGGGAGAATACAGTCAGAGAGGGGGTAGAGACTGCGGGGAGGATACAGTCGGAGAGGGGGGAGAGACTGCGGGGAGAATACAGTCGGAGAGGGGGGAGAGACTGCGGGGAGGATACAGTCGGAGAGGGGGGAGACTGCAGGGAGAATACAGTCGGAGAGGGGGGAGAGACTGCAGGGAGGATACAGTCGGAGAGGGGGGGAGACTGCAGGGAGGATACAGTCGGAGGGGGGGGCTGCGGGGAGGATACAGTCGGAGAGGGGGGACTGCGGGGAGGATACAGTCGGAGAGGGGGGAGAGACTGTGGGGAGAATACAGTCGGAGATGGGGGAGAGACTGCAGGGAGAATACAGTCAGAGAGGGGGGAGACACTGCGGGGAGAATATAGTCAGATAAGGGGGAGAGACTACAGGGTGGATACAGTTGGGGGTAGAGACTGTGGGGAGAATACAGTCGGAAAGGGGAGAGGATATAGTCAGAGGGGGGTAGAGACTGCAGGGAGAACACTGTCGGAGAGGCTGTGGGGAGGATACAGTCGGAGAGGGGGGAGAGACTACGGGGAGGATACAGTCTGGGGGAGGTTGCAGGGAGAATACAGTCGGAAAGGGGGGAGAGACTGTGGGGAGGATACAGTCAGAGAGGGGGGAGAGACTGTGGGGAGGATACAGTCGGAAAGGGGGAGAGACTGTGGGAAGGACACAGTCAGAGAGGGGGGAGAGACTGCGGGGAGAATACAGTCAGAGAGAATGTGGGGAAAATACAGTCCAAAGTGGGGGAGAGACTGTGGGGAGGATACAGTCGGAGAGGGGGAGAGACTGTGGGGAGGATACAGTCGGAGAGGGGGGAGAGACTGCGGGGAGGATACAGTCGGAGAGGGGGGAGACAGCGGGGAGGATACAGTCGGAGAGGAGGGAGAGACTGCAGGGAGGATACAGTCGGAGAGGGGGGGAGACTGCAGGGAGGATACAGTCAGAGAGGGGGGGACTGCGGGGAGGATACAGTCGGAGAGAGGGGAGAGTCTGTGGGCAGAATACAGTCAGAGATTGGGGAGAGACTGCGGGGAGAATACAGTCAGAGAGGGGGGAGAGACTGCGGGGTGAATACAGTCAGAGAAGGGGGAGAGACTACAGGGTGGATACAGTTGGGGGTAGAGACTGTGGGGAGAATAGAGTCGGAATGGGGAGAGGATATAGTCAGAGAGGGGGTAGAGACTGCAGGGAGAATACAGTCGGAGAGGCTGTGGGGAGGATACAGTCGGAGAGGTGGGAGAGACTACGGGGAGGATACAGTCTGGGGGAGATTGCAGGGAGAATACAGTCGGAAAGGCGGGAGAGACTGTGGGGAGGATACAGTCAGAGAGGGGGGAGAGACTGTGGGGAGGATACAGTCGGAAAGGGGGAGAGACTGTGGGAAGGACACAGTCAGAGAGGGGGGAGAGACTGCAGGGAGGATACAGTCGGAGAGGGGGGGGAGACTGCGGGGAGGATACAGTCGGAGAGGGGGGAGAGACTGCGGGGAGGATACAGTCGGAGAGGGGGAGACTGCGGAGAGAATACAGTCGGAGAGGGGGAAGAGACTGCAGGGAGGATACAGTCGGAGAGGGGGGACTGCGGAGAGGATACAGTCGGAGAGGGGGGAGTGCGGGGAGGATACAGTCGGAGAGGGGGGAGAGACTGTGGGGAGAATACAGTCGGAGATGGGGGAGAGACTGCAGGGAGAATACAGTCAGAGACGGGGGAGACACTGCGGGGAGAATACAGTCAGAGAAGGGGGAGAGACTACAGGGTGGATACAGTTGGGGGTAGAGACTGTGGGGAGAATACAGTCGGAAAGGGGAGAGGATATAGTCAGAGAGGGGGTAGAGACTGCAGGGAGAATACAGTCAGAGAGGGGGGAGACACTGCGGGGAGGATACAGTTGGGGGTAGAGACTGCAGGGAGAATACAGTCGGAGAGGCTGTGGGGAGGATACAGTCGGAGAGGGGGGAGAGACTACGGGGAGGATACAGTCTGGGGGAGATTGCAGGGAGAATACAGTCGGAAAGGCGGGAGAGACTGTGGGGAGGATACAGTCAGAGAGGGGGAGAGACTGTGGGGAGGATACAGTCGGAAAGGGGGAGAGACTGTGGGAAGGACACAGTCAGAGAGGGGGGAGAGACTGCGGGGAGAATACAGTCGGAGAGACTGTGGGGAAAATACAGTCAGAAGGGGGGGGAGACTGTGGGGAGGATACAGTCGGAGAGGGGGAGAGACTGTGGGGAGGATACAGTCGGAGAGGGGGGAGAGACTGCGGGGAGGATACAGTCGGGGGGGGAGACTGCGGGGAGGATACAGTCGGAGAGGGGGGAGAGACTGCGGGGAGGATACAGTCGGAGAGGGTGGAGACTGCGGGGAGAATACAGTCGGAGAGGGGGGAGAGACTGTGGGGAGGATACAGTCGGAAAGGGGGAGAGACTGTGGGAAGGACACAGTCAGAGAGGGGGGAGAGACTGCGGGGAGAATACAGTCAGAGAGAATGTGGGGAAAATACAGTCCAAAGTGGGGGAGAGACTGCGGGGAGGATACAGTCGGAGAGGGGGGAGACAGCGGGGAGGATACAGTCGGAGAGGAGGGAGAGACTGCAGGGAGGATACAGTCGGAGAGGGGGGGAGACTGCAGGGAGGATACAGTCAGAGAGGGGGGACTGCGGGGAGGATACAGTCGGAGAGAGGGGAGAGTCTGTGGGCAGAATACAGTCAGAGATTGGGGAGAGACTGCGGGGAGAATACAGTCAGAGAGGGGGGAGAGACTGCGGGGTGAATACAGTCAGAGAAGGGGGAGAGACTACAGGGTGGATACAGTTGGGGGTAGAGACTGTGGGGAGAATAGAGTCGGAATGGGGAGAGGATATAGTCAGAGAGGGGGTAGAGACTGCAGGGAGAATACAGTCGGAGAGGCTGTGGGGAGGATACAGTCGGAGAGGGGGGAGAGACTGTGGGGAGGATACAGTCGGAAAGGGGGAGAGACTGTGGGAAGGATACAGTCGGAAAGGGGGGAGAGACTGCGGGGAGAATACAGTCGGAGAGACTGTGGGGAAAATACAGCCCGAAGGGGGGGAGAGACTGCAGGGAGGATACAGTCGGAGGGGGGGGAGACTGCAGGGAGGATACAGTCGGATAGGGGGGGACTGCGGGGAGGATACAGTCAGAGGGGGGGAGAGACTGTGGGGAGAATACAGTCAGAGAGGGGGGAGACACTGCGGGGAGAATACAGTCAGAGAGGGGGTAGAGACTGTGGGGAGAATACACTCGGAAAGGGGGAGAGACTGCGGGGAGGATACAGTCGGAGAGGGGGGAGAGACTGCGGGGATGATACAGTCGGAGAGGGGGAGACTGCGGGGAGGATACAGTCGGAGAGGGGGGAGAGACTGCAGGGAGGATACAGTCAGAGAGGGGGGAGAGACTACGGGGTGTATACAGTTGGGGGTAGAGACTGTGGGGAGAATACAGTCGGAAAGGGGAGAGGATATTGTCAGAGAGGGGGGAGAGACTGCAGGGAGAATACAGTCGGAGAGGCTGTGGGGAGGATACAGTTGGAGGGGGGGAGAGACTACGGGGAGGATACAGTTGGGGGTAGAGACTGTGGGGAGAGTACAGTCGGAAAGGTAAGAGGATTTAGTCAGAGAGGGGGGAGAGACTGAAGGGAGAATACAGTCGGAGAGGCTGTGGGGAGAATACACTCAGAGAGGGGGGAGAGACTACGGGGTGGATACAGTCGGAGATGGGGGAGAGACTGCGGGAAGGACACAGTCAGAGAGGGGGGAGAGACTGCAGGGAGAATACAGTCAGAGAGGGGGGAGACACTGCGGGGAGAATACAGTCAGAGAGGGGGGAGAGACTACGGGGTGGATACAGTTGGGGGTAGAGACTGTGGGGAGAATACAGTCGGAAAGGGGAGAGGATATAGTCAGAGAGGGGGGAGAGACTGCAGGGAGAATACAGTCGGAGAGGCTGTGGGGAGGATACAGTCGGAGAGGGGGGAGAGACTACGGGGAGGATACATTCTGGGGGAGATTGCAGGGAGAATACAGTCGGAAAGGGGGGAGAGACTGTGGGGAGGATACAGTGAGAGAGGGGGGAGAGACTGTGGGGAGGATACAGTCGGAAAGGGGGAGAGACTGTGGGAAGGACACAGTCAGAGAGGGGGGAGAGACTGCGGGGAGAATACAGTCGGAGAGACAGTGGGGAAAATACAGTCAGAGAGGGGGGAGAGACTGCTTGGAGGATACAGTCGGAGAGGGGGGACAGACTGTGGGGAGGATACAGTCAGAGAGGGGGAGAGACCGCGGGGAGGATACAGTCAGAGGGGGTGAAGAGACTGTGGGGAGAATACAGTCAGAGAGGGGGGAGACACTGCGGGGAGAATGCAGTCAGAGAGGGGTGAGAGACTGTGGGGAGGATACAGTCGGAAAGGGGGAGAGACTGTGGGGAGGATACAGTCGGAGAGGGGGAGAGACTGTGGTGAGGATACAGTAGGAGAGGGGGGAGAGACTGCAGGGAGGATACAGTCGGAGAGGGGGGAGACTGCGGGGAGGATACAGTCGGAGAGGGGGGAGAGACTGCAGGGAGGATACAGTCGGAGAGGGGGGAGAGACCGCGGGGAGGATACAGTCAGAGAGGGGGGACTGCGGGGAGGATACAGTCAGAGAGAGGGGAGAGACTGTGGGCAGAATACAGTCGGAGATGGGGGAGAGACTGCGGGAGAATACAGTCAGAGAGGGGGGAGAGACTGCAGGGAGAATACAGTCAGAGAGGGGGGAGAGACTACGGGGTGGATACAGTTGGGGGTAGAGACTGTGGGGAGAATACAGTCGGAAAGGGGAGAGGATACAGTCAGAGAGGGGAGAGAGACTGCGGGGAGAATACAGTCAGAGAGGGGGGAGACACTGCGGGGAGAATACACTCAGAGAGGGGGTGAGACTACGGGGTGGATACAGTTGTGGGTAGAGACTGTGGGGAGAGTACAGTCGGAAAGGGGAGAGGATACAGTCAGAGGGGGGAGAGACTGCGGGGAGAATACAGTCGGAGAGGCTGTGGGGAGGATACAGTCTGGGGGAGATTGCAGGGAGAATACAGTCGGAAAGGGGGGAGAGACTGTGGGGAGGATACAGTCGGAAAGGGGGAGAGACTGTGGGAAGGACACAGCCAGAGAGGGGGGAGAGACTGCGGGGAGAATACAGTCGGAGAGACAGTGGGGAGAATACAGTCAGAGAGGGGGGAGAGACTGCTTGGAGGATACAGTCGGAGAGGGGGGAGAGACTGTGGGGAGGATACAGTCAGAGAGGGGGAGAGACCGCGGGGAGGATACAGTCAGAGGGGGTGAAGAGACTGTGGGGAGAATACAGTCAGAGAGGGGGGAGACACTGCGGGGAGAATACAGTCAGAGAGGGGTGAGAGACTGTGGGGAGGATACAGTCGGAAAGGGGGAGAGACTGTGGGGAGGATACAGTCGGAGAGGGGGAGAGACTGTAGTGAGGATACAGTAGGAGAGGGGGGAGAGACTGCGGGGAGGATACAGTCGGAGAGGGGGGAGACTGCGGGGAGGATACAGTCGGAGAGGAGGGAGAGACTGTGGGGAGGAGACAGTCAGAGAGGGGGGAGAGACTGTGGGGAGGATACAGTCGGAAAGGGGGAGAGACTGTGGGAAGGACACAGTCAGAGAGGGGGGAGACTG
Organism: Chiloscyllium punctatum; assembly: GCF_047496795.1. Taxonomy (NCBI): domain Eukaryota; kingdom Metazoa; phylum Chordata; class Chondrichthyes; order Orectolobiformes; family Hemiscylliidae; genus Chiloscyllium; species Chiloscyllium punctatum. The sequence continues at coordinate 61,653 of NW_027310036.1, forward strand.
CAGGGAGGATACAGTCGGATAGGGGGGGACTGCGGGGAGGATACAGTCGGAGAGGGGGGAGAGACTGTGGGGAGAATACAGTCGGAGATGGGGGAGAGACTGCGGGGAGAATACAGTCAGAGAGGGGGGAGAGACTGCGGGGAGAAGACAGTCAGAGGGGGGGAGACTGCGGGGAGAAGACAGTCAGAGAGGGGGAGAGACTGCGGGGAGAATACAGTCAGAGAGGGGGGAGAGACTGCGGGGAGAATACAGTCGGGGGCGGGAGAGACTGCGGTGAGGATACAGTTGGGGGTAGAGATTGTGGGGAGAATACAGTCGGAAAGGGGAGCGGATACAGTCAGAGAGGGGGGAGAGACTGCGGGGAGAATACAGTCAGAGAGGGGGGAGACACTGAGGGGAGAATACACTCAGAGAGGGGGGAGAGACTACGGGGTGGATACAGTTGGGGGTAGAGACGTGGGGAGAATACAGTCGGAAAGGGGAGAGGATATAGTCAGAGAGGGGGGAGAGACTGCAGGGAGAATACAGTCGGAGAGGCTGTGGGGAGGATACAGTCGGAGAGGGGGGAGAGACTACGGGGAGGATACAGTCTGGGGGAGATTGCAGGGAGAATACAGTCGGAAAGGGGGGAGAGACTGTGGGGAGAATACAGTCAGAGAGGGGGGAGAGACTCTGGGGAGGATACAGTCGGAAAGGGGGAGAGACTGTGGGAAGGACACAGTCAGAGAGGGGGGAGAGACTGCGGGGAGAATACAGTCGGAGAGACTGTGGGGAAAATACAGTCAGAGAGGGGGGAGAGACTGCTTGGAGGATACAGTCGGAGAGGGGGGAGAGACTGCGGGGAGGATACAGTCAGAGAGGGGGGAGAGACCGCGGGGTGGATACAGTCAGAGGGGGTGAAGAGACTGTGGGGAGAATACAGTCAGAGAGGGGGGAGACACTGCGGGGAGAATACAGTCGGAAAGGGGAGAGGATACAGACAGAGAGGGGGGAGAGACCGCGGGGAGGATACAGTCGGGGAGGGGGGGGGAGAGACTGCGGGGTGGATACAGTTGGGGGTAGAGACTGTGGGGAGAATACAGTCGGAAAGGGGAGAGGATACAGTCAGAGAGGGGGGAGAGACTGCGGGGAGAATACAGTCAGAGATGGGGGAGACACTGCGGGGAGGATACACTCAGAGAGCAGGGAGAGACTACGGGGTGGATACAGTTGGGGGTAGAGACTGTGGGGAGAGTACAGTCTGAAAGGGGAGAGGATACAGTCAGAGGGGGGGAGAGACTGCGGGGAGGATACCGTCAGAGGCGGGGAGAGACTGCGGGGAGGATACAGTCGGAAAGGGGGAGAGACTGTGGGGAGGATACAGTCGGAGAGGGGGGAGAGACTGCGGGGAGGATACAGTCGGAGAGAGGGGAGAGACTGCGGGGAGGATACAGTCGGAGAGGGGGGAGAGACTGCGGGGAGAGTACAGTCAGAGAGGAGGGAGAGACTGCGGGGAGAATACAGTCAGAGAGGGGGGAGAGACTGCGGGGAAGATACAGTCGGAGAGGGGGGAGAGACTGCGGGGAGGATACAGTCGGAGGGGGGAGAGACTGCGGGGAGGATACAGTCGGAGAGGGGGGAGACAGTGCGGGGAGGATACAGTCGGAGAGGGTGAGAGACTGCGGGGAGGATACAGTTGGACAGGGGGGAGAAACTGCAGGGAGGATACAGTCGGAGAGGGGGGACTGCGGGGAGGATACAGTCGGAGAGGGGGGAGACAGTGCGGGGAGGATACAGTCGGAGAGGGTGAGAGACTGCGGGGAGGATACAGTTGGACAGGGGGGAGAAACTGCAGGGAGGATACAGTCGGAGAGGGGGGACTGCGGGGAGGATACAGTCGGAGATGGGGGATAGACTGCGGGGATAGTACAGTCAGAGAGGGGGGAGAGACTGCAGGGAGAATACAGTCTGAGAGGGGGGAGAGACTGCGGGGAGGATACAGTCGGAGGGGGGAGAGACTGCGGGGAGGATACAGTCGGAGAGTGGGGAGAGACTGTGGGGAGGATACAGTCGGAGGGGGGGAGAGACTGTGGGGAGGATACAGTCGGAGAGGGGGGAGAGACTGCGGGGAGGATACAGTCGGAGAGGGGGTGAGACTGCGGGGAGGATACAGTCGGACAGGGGAGAGAGACTGCGGGGAGGATACAGTCGGAGAGGGGGGTCTGCGGGGAGGATACAGTCGGAGAGGTGGGAGAGACTGCGGGGAGAATACAGTCAGAGAAGGGGGAGACACTGCGGGGAGAATACAGTCAGAGAGGGGGGAGAGACCGCGGGGAGGATACAGTCGGGGGGGGGGGAGACTGCGGGGAGGATACAGTTGGGGGTAGAGATTGTGGGGAGAATACAGTCGGAAAGGGGAGCGGATACAGTCAGAGAGGGGGGAGAGACTGCGGGGAGAATACACTCACAGAGGGGGGAGACACTGAGGGGAGAATACACTCAGAGAGGGGGGAGAGACTACGGGGTGGATACAGTTGGGGGTAGAGACTGTGGGGAGAATACAGTCGGAAAGGGGAGAGGATATAGTCAGAGAGGGGGGAGAGACTGCAGGGAGAATACAGTCGGTGAGGCTGTGGGGAGGATACAGTCGGAGAGGGGGGAGAGACTATGGGGTGGATACAGTCTGGGGGAGATTGCAGGGAGAATACAGTCGGAAAGGGGGGAGAGACTGTGGGGAGGATACAGTCAGAGAGGGGGGAGAGACTGTGGGGAGGATACAGTCGGAAAGGGGGAGAGACTGTGGGAAGGACACAGTCAGAGAGGGGGGAGAGACTGCGGGGAGAATACAGTCGGAGAGACTGTGGGGAAAATACAGTCAGAGAGGGGGAGAGACTGCTTGGAGGATACAGTCGGAGAGGGGGGTGAGACTGCGGGGAGGATACAGTCAGAGAGGGGGGAGAGACCGCGGGGAGGATACAGTCAGAGGGGGTGAAGAGACTGTGGGGAGAATACAGTCAGAGAGGGGGGAGACACTGCGGGGAGAATACAGTCAGAGAGGGGTGAGAGACAGTGGGGAGGATACAGTCGGAGAGGGGGAGAGACTGTGGGGAGGATACAGTAGGAGAGGGGGGAGAGACTGCGGGGAGAGTACAGTCAGAGGGGGGGGAGAGACTGCGGGGAGAATACATTCAGAGAGGGGGGAGAGTCTGCGGGGAGGATACAGTCGGAGAGGGGGGAGAGACTGTGGGGAGGATACAGTCGGTGGGGTGAGAGAATGCAGGGAGGGTACAGTCGGAGAGGGGGGGACTGCGGGGAGGATACAGTCGGAGAGAGGGGAGAGACTGTGGGGAGAATACAGTCAGAGATGGGGGAGAGACTGCAGGGAGAATACAGTCAGAGAGGGGGGAGAGACTGCGGGGAGAAGACAGTCAGAGAGGGGGAGAGACTGCGGGGAGAATACAGTCAGAGAGGGGGGAGACACTGCGGGGAGAATACAGTCAGAGAGGGGGGAGAGACTACGGGGTGGATACAGTTGGGGGTAGAGACTGTGGGGAGAATACAGTCGGAAAGGGGAGAGGATACAGTCAGAGGGGGGAGAGACTGCGGGGAGAATACAGTCAGAGAGGGGGGAGACACTGCGGGGAGAATACATTCAGAGAGGGGGGAGAGACTGTGGGGAGGATACAGTCGGAAAGGGGGAGAGACTGTGGGGAGGATTCAGTAGGAGAGGGGGAAGACTGCAGGGAGGATACAGTCGGAGAGGGGGGGAGAGAATGCAGGGAGGATACAGTCGGTGTGGGGCGGACTGCGGGGAGGATACAGTCGGAGAGGGGGGAGAGACTGCGGGGAGAGTACAGTCAGAGAGGGGGGAGAGACTGCGGGGAGAATACAGTCAGAGAGGGGGGAGAGTCTGTGGAGAGGATACAGTCGGAGAGGGGGGAGAGACTGTGGGGAGGATACAGTCGGTGGGGTGAGAGACTGCGGGGAGGAGACAGTCGGAGAGGGGGGAGAGACTGCGGGGAGGATACAGTCGGAGAGGGGGAGAGACTGCCGGGAGGATACAGTCGGACAGGGGGGAGAGAATGCAGGGAGGATACAGTCGGAGAGTGGGGGACTGCGGGGAGGATACAGTCGGAGAGAGGGGAGAGACTGTGGGGAGAATACAGTCGGAGATGGGGGAGAGACTGCGGGGAGAATACAGTCAGAGAGGGGGGAGAGACTGCGGGGAGAAGACAGTCAGAGAGGGGGAGAGACTGCGGGGAGAATACAGTCAGAGAGGGGGGAGACACTGCGGGGAGAATACAGTCAGAGAGGGGGGAGAGACTACGGGGTGGATACAGTTGGGGGTAGAGACTGTGGGGAGAATACAGTCGGAAAGGGGAGAGGATACAGTCAGAGGGGGGAGAGACTGCGGGGAGAATACAGTCAGAGAGGGGGGAGACACTGCGGGGAGAATACAGTCAGAGAGGGTGGAGAGACTGTGGGGAGGATACAGTCGGAAAGGGGGAGAGACTGTGGGGAGGATTCAGTAGGAGAGGGGGAAGACTGCGGGGAGGATACAGTCGGAGAGGGGGGGAGAGACTGCAGGGAGAATACAGTCAGAGAGGGGGGAGACACTGCGGGGAGAATACAGTCAGAGAGGGGGGAGAGACTACGGGGTGGATACAGTTGGGGGTAGAGACTGTGGGGAGAATACAGTCGGAAAGGGGAGAGGATATAGTCAGAGAGAGGGGTGAGACTGCAGGGAGAATACAGTCGGAGAGGCTGTGGGGAGGATACAGTCGGAGAGGGGGGAGAGACTACGGGGAGGATACAGTCTGTGGGAGATTGCAGGGAGAATACAGTCGGAAAGGGGGGAGAGACTGTGGGGTGGATACAGTCAGAGAGGGGGGAGAGACTGTGGGGAGGATACAGTCGGAAAGGGGGAGAGACTGTGGGAAGGACACAGTCAGAGAGGGGGGAGAGACTGCGGGGAGAATACAGTCGGAGAGACTGTGGGGAAAATACAGTCAGAGAGGGGGGAGAGACTGCTTGGAGGATACAGTCGGAAAGGGGGAGAGACTGCTTGGAGGATACAGTCGGAAAGGGGGAGAGACTGCTTGGAGGATACAGTTGGAGAGGGGGAGAGACTGCTTGGAGGATACAGTCGGAAAGGGGGAGAGACTGCTTGGAGGATACAGTTGGAGAGGGGCGAGAGACTGTGGGGAGGATACAGTCAGAGAGGGGGTAGAGACCGCGGGGAGGATACAGTCAGAGGGGCGGAAGACACTGTGGGGAGGATACAGTCAGAGAGGGGGGAGACACTGCGGGGAGAATACTGTCAGAGAGGGGGGAGAGACTGTGGGGAGGATCCAGTCGGAGAGGGGGAGAGACTGTGGGGAGGACACAGTAGGAGAGGGGGGAGAGACTGCAGGGAGGATTCAGTCGGAGAGGGGGGGAGACTGCAGGGAGGATACAGTCGGATAGGGGGGGACTGCGGGGAGGATACAGTCAGAGACGGGGGAGAGACTGTGGGGAGAATACAGTCGGAGATGGGGGAGAGACTGCAGGGAGAATACAGTCAGAGAGGGGGGAGACACTGCGGGGAGCATACAGTCAGAGAGGGCGGAGAGACTACGGGGTGGATACAGTTGGGGGTAGAGACTGTGGGGAGAATACAGTCGGAAAGGGGAGAGGATTTCATCAGAGAGGGGGGAGAGACTGCAGGGAGAATACAGTCGGAGAGGCTGTGGGGACGATACAGTCGGAGAGGGGGGAGAGACTACGGGGAGGATACAGTCTGGGGAGATTGCAGGGAGAATACAGTCGGAAAGGGGGGAGAGATAGTGGGGAGGATATAGTCAGAGAGGGGGGAGAGACTGTGGGGAGGATACAGTCGGAAAGGGGGAGAGACTGTGGGAAGGACACAGTCAGAGAGGGGGGAGAGACTGCGGGGAGAATACAGTCGGAGAGACTGTGGGGAAAATACAGTCAGAGAGGGGGGAGAGACTGCCTGGAGGATACAGTCGGAGAGGGGGGAGAGACTGTGGGGAGGATACAGTCAGAGAGTGGGGAGAGACCGCGGGGAGGATACAGTCAGAGGGGGGGTAGACACCGTGGGAAGGATACAGTCAGAGAGGGGGGAGAGACCGCGGGGAGGATACAGTCGAGGGGGTGGGACAGACTGCGGGGGGAATGCAGTTGGGGGTAGAGACTGTGGGGAGAATACAGTCGAAAAGGGGAGAGGATACAGTCAGAGAGGGGGGAGAGACTGCGGGGAGAATACAGTCAAAGAGGGGGGAGACACTGCGGGGAGAATACACTCAGAGAGGCGGGAGAGACGACGGGGTGGATACAGTTGGGGGTAGAGACTGTGGGGAGAGAACAGTCGGAAAGGGGAGAGGATACAGTCAGAGGGGGGGAGACTGCGGGGAGAATACAGTCAGAGAGGGGAAGACACTGCGGGGAGAATACAGTCAGAGAGGGGGTAGAGACTGCGGGGAGGATACAGTCGGAGAGGGGGGAGAGACTGCGGGGAGAATACAGTCGGAGAGGGGGGAGAGACTGCGGGGAGGATACAGTCGGAGAGGGGGGAGACTGCAGGGAGAATACAGTCGGAGAGGGGGGAGAGACTGCAGGGAGGATACAGTCGGAGAGGGGGGGAGACTGCAGGGAGGATACAGTCGGAGGGGGGGCTGCGGGGAGGATACAGTCGGAGAGGGGGGGACTGCGGGGAGGATACAGTCGGAGAGGGGGGAGAGACTGTGGGGAGAATACAGTCGGAGATGGGGGAGAGACTGCAGGGAGAATACAGTCAGAGAGGGGGGAGACACTGCGGGGAGAATATAGTCAGATAAGGGGGAGAGACTACAGGGTGGATACAGTTGGGGGTAGAGACTGTGGGGAGAATACAGTCGGAAAGGGGAGAGGATATAGTCAGAGGGGGGTAGAGACTGCAGGGAGAACACTGTCGGAGAGGCTGTGGGGAGGATACAGTCGGAGAGGGGGGAGAGACTACGGGGAGGATACAGTCTGGGGGAGGTTGCAGGGAGAATACAGTCGGAAAGGGGGGAGAGACTGTGGGGAGGATACAGTCAGAGAGGGGGGAGAGACTGTGGGGAGGATACAGTCGGAAAGGGGGAGAGACTGTGGGAAGGACACAGTCAGAGAGGGGGGAGAGACTGCGGGGAGAATACAGTCAGAGAGAATGTGGGGAAAATACAGTCCAAAGTGGGGGAGAGACTGTGGGGAGGATACAGTCGGAGAGGGGGAGAGACTGTGGGGAGGATACAGTCGGAGAGGGGGGAGAGACTGCGGGGAGGATACAGTCGGAGAGGGGGGAGACAGCGGGGAGGATACAGTCGGAGAGGAGGGAGAGACTGCAGGGAGGATACAGTCGGAGAGGGGGGAGACTGCAGGGAGGATACAGTCAGAGAGGGGGGGACTGCGGGGAGGATACAGTCGGAGAGAGGGGAGAGTCTGTGGGCAGAATACAGTCAGAGATTGGGGAGAGACTGCGGGGAGAATACAGTCAGAGAGGGGGGAGAGACTGCGGGGTGAATACAGTCAGAGAAGGGGGAGAGACTACAGGGTGGATACAGTTGGGGGTAGAGACTGTGGGGAGAATAGAGTCGGAATGGGGAGAGGATATAGTCAGAGAGGGGGTAGAGACTGCAGGGAGAATACAGTCGGAGAGGCTGTGGGGAGGATACAGTCGGAGAGGGGGGAGAGACTACGGGGAGGATACAGTCTGGGGGAGATTGCAGGGAGAATACAGTCGGAAAGGCGGGAGAGACTGTGGGGAGGATACAGTCAGAGAGGGGGGAGAGACTGTGGGGAGGATACAGTCGGAAAGGGGGAGAGACTGTGGGAAGGACACAGTCAGAGAGGGGGGAGAGACTGCGGGGAGGATACAGTCGGAGAGGGGGGGGAGACTGCGGGGAGGATACAGTCGGAGAGGGGGGAGAGACTGCGGGGAGGATACAGTCGGAGAGGGGGAGACTGCGGAGAGAATACAGTCGGAGAGGGGGAAGAGACTGCAGGGAGGATACAGTCGGAGAGGGGGGACTGCGGAGAGGATACAGTCGGAGAGGGGGGAGTGCGGGGAGGATACAGTCGGAGAGGGGGGAGAGACTGTGGGGAGAATACAGTCGGAGATGGGGGAGAGACTGCAGGGAGAATACAGTCAGAGACGGGGGAGACACTGCGGGGAGAATACAGTCAGAGAAGGGGGAGAGACTACAGGGTGGATACAGTTGGGGGTAGAGACTGTGGGGAGAATACAGTCGGAAAGGGGAGAGGATATAGTCAGAGAGGGGGTAGAGACTGCAGGGAGAATACAGTCAGAGAGGGGGGAGACACTGCGGGGAGGATACAGTTGGGGGTAGAGACTGCAGGGAGAATACAGTCGGAGAGGCTGTGGGGAGGATACAGTCGGAGAGGGGGGAGAGACTACGGGGAGGATACAGTCTGGGGGAGATTGCAGGGAGAATACAGTCGGAAAGGCGGGAGAGACTGTGGGGAGGATACAGTCAGAGAGGGGGAGAGACTGTGGGGAGGATACAGTCGGAAAGGGGGAGAGACTGTGGGAAGGACACAGTCAGAGAGGGGGGAGAGACTGCGGGGAGAATACAGTCGGAGAGACTGTGGGGAAAATACAGTCAGAAGGGGGGGGAGACTGTGGGGAGGATACAGTCGGAGAGGGGGAGAGACTGTGGGGAGGATACAGTCGGAGAGGGGGGAGAGACTGCGGGGAGGATACAGTCGGGGGGGGAGACTGCGGGGAGGATACAGTCGGAGAGGGGGGAGAGACTGCGGGGAGGATACAGTCGGAGAGGGTGGAGACTGCGGGGAGAATACAGTCGGAGAGGGGGGAGAGACTGTGGGGAGGATACAGTCGGAAAGGGGGAGAGACTGTGGGAAGGACACAGTCAGAGAGGGGGGAGAGACTGCGGGGAGAATACAGTCAGAGAGAATGTGGGGAAAATACAGTCCAAAGTGGGGGAGAGACTGTGGGGAGGATACAGTCGGAGAGGGGGAGAGACTGTGGGGAGGATACAGTCGGAGAGGGGGGAGAGACTGCGGGGAGGATACAGTCGGAGAGGGGGGAGACAGCGGGGAGGATACAGTCGGAGAGGAGGGAGAGACTGCAGGGAGGATACAGTCGGAGAGTGGGGGAGACTGCAGGGAGGATACAGTCAGAGAGGGGGGACTGCGGGGAGGATACAGTCGGAGAGAGGGGAGAGTCTGTGGGCAGAATACAGTCAGAGATTGGGGAGAGACTGCGGGGAGAATACAGTCAGAGAGGGGGGAGAGACTGCGGGGTGAATACAGTCAGAGAAGGGGGAGAGACTACAGGGTGGATACAGTTGGGGGTAGAGACTGTGGGGAGAATAGAGTCGGAATGGGGAGAGGATATAGTCAGAGAGGGGGTAGAGACTGCAGGGAGAATACAGTCGGAGAGGCTGTGGGGAGGATACAGTCGGAGAGGGGGGAGAGACTGTGGGGAGGATACAGTCGGAAAGGGGGAGAGACTGTGGGAAGGATACAGTCGGAAAGGGGGGAGAGACTGCGGGGAGAATACAGTCGGAGAGACTGTGGGGAAAATACAGCCCGAAGGGGGGGAGAGACTGCAGGGAGGATACAGTCGGAGGGGGGGGAGACTGCAGGGAGGATACAGTCGGATAGGGGGGGACTGCGGGGAGGATACAGTCAGAGGGGGGGAGAGACTGTGGGGAGAATACAGTCAGAGAGGGGGGAGACACTGCGGGGAGAATACAGTCAGAGAGGGGGTAGAGACTGTGGGGAGAATACACTCGGAAAGGGGGAGAGACTGCGGGGAGGATACAGTCGGAGAGGGGGGAGAGACTGCGGGGACGATACAGTCGGAGAGGGGGAGACTGCGGGGAGGATACAGTCGGAGAGGGGGGAGAGACTGCAGGGAGGATACAGTCAGAGAGGGGGGAGAGACTACGGGGTGTATACAGTTGGGGGTAGAGACTGTGGGGAGAATACAGTCGGAAAGGGGAGAGGATATTGTCAGAGAGGGGGGAGAGACTGCAGGGAGAATACAGTCGGAGAGGCTGTGGGGAGGATACAGTTGGAGGGGGGGAGAGACTACGGGGAGGATACAGTTGGGGGTAGAGACTGTGGGGAGAGTACAGTCGGAAAGGTAAGAGGATTTAGTCAGAGAGGGGGGAGAGACTGCAGGGAGAATACAGTCGGAGAGGCTGTGGGGAGAATACACTCAGAGAGGGGGGAGAGACTACGGGGTGGATACAGTTGGGGGTAGAGACTGTGGGGAGAGTACAGTCGGAAAGGGAAGAGGATACAGTCAGAGGGGGGGAGAGACTGCGGGGAGAATACAGTCAGAGAGGGGGGAGACACTGCGGGGAGAATACAGTCAGAGAGGGGGTAGAGACTGTGGGGAGAATACAGTCGGAAAGGGGGAGAGACTGCGGGGAGGATTCAGTCGGAGAGGGGGGAGACTGCGGGGAGGATACAGTCGGAGAGGGGGGAGAGACTGCAGGGAGGATACAGTCAGAGAGGGGGGAGAGACTACGGGGTGTATACAGTTGGGGGTAGAGACTGTGGGGAGAATACAGTCGGAAAGGGGAGAGGATATAGTCAGAGAGGGGGGAGAGACTGCAGGGAGAATACAGTTGGAGAGGCTGTGGGGAGGATACAGTTGGAGGGGGGAGAGACTACGGGGAGGATACAGTCTGGGGGAGATTGCAGGGAGAATACAGTCGGAAAGGGGGGAGAGACTGTGGGGAGGATACAGTCAGAGAGGGGGGAGAGACTGTGGGGAGGATACAGTCGGAAAGGGGAGAGACTGTGGGAAGGACACAGTCAGAGAGGGGGGAGAGACTGCGGGGAGAATACAGTCGGAGAGACTGTGGGGAAAATACAGTCAGAGAGGGGTGAGAGACTGTGGGGAGGATACAGTCGGAAAGGGGGAGAGACTGTGGGAAGGACACAGTCAGAGAGGGGGGAGAGACTGCGGGGAGAATACTGTCGGAGAGACTGTGGGGAGGATACAGTCAGAGAGGGGGGAGAGACTGCTTGGAGGATACAGTCGGAGAGGGGGGAGAGACTGTGGGGAGGATACAGTCAGAGAGGGGGGAGAGACCACGGGGAGGATACAGTCAGAGGGGGTGAAGAGACTGTGGGGAGAATACAGTCAGAGAGGGGGGAGACACTGCGGGGAGAATACAGTCAGAGAGGGGGGAAGAGACTGCTTGGAGGATACAGTTGGAGAGGGGGGAGAGACTGCAGGGAGGATACAGTCAGAGAGGGGGGAGAGACCGCGGGGAGGATACAGTTTGGGGGGGAGAGACTGCGGGGAGGATACAGTCAGAGACGGGGGAGAGACTGGTGCGGAAGTCGGGGGGAGGGGTGGAAGCCAGCAGGAACACAGTTGATTCTCGTGCTGGGAGGTGCTGGTGGTGGAGGGACAGGCGCTCAGCACCTGTACCCTGTGCCGACAGAACCGCGCGTTTCCCAAAATGGTGGCAAACTCTGGATCCTTCTCAACTCAGTCCTAAGTCCCAATGCCCCCCCGCCACCCAGCCACCCCCTTGTTTCGAGGCTACACCCCCTTGTTCCAGTTTCACCCACCAGGGGGAAAGATTGATTTTACACGTTTGGACGGGACCCCTCCCAACCCTGAATCTTTGAACTCCCAATGGGTAGAGTCCCATTCTGCTCAATCTAACCCCCCCCCACCCCCAACCCTGATCCATTTCCAATCAAGCAGATCCCAAAGGGATTTTGGAAAGGAAACATTGCGTTTGAACAGACCTACTTGACGTGAAGGGGGGTGGTTGGGGGGGTTAAGCAGGGTGGATAAAGGGGAACCGGCAGATGCGACATATGTAGAATCCCAAAAGGATCTCGTGAAGGTACCACACGTGTCTTAGGCCCCAAGGCTGGAGGAGTCGAGGGTGAGGCCTGGTTGGGGGGGGGAAGTTGGCCACTTAACAGGAAATATTTATTTTTAAAAATCACATAACACCAGGTTATAGTCCGACAAGTTGATCTGGAAGCACTAGCTTTCGGAGCACCGCCCCTTCGCTGGGTGGATTTTTTTTTAGCCGAAGGAATCAGATACACAATGTAACACCGGCCACCTCCAAGTCGTAACAGGAAATAGTGACCTTGGAAGAGGGGACGAGACGAGGGGAAGCCACGCTGAATGGCAGGGCACTGAGAGGAACAGAGAGGATGATGGGATACTTGACAACCAAGTCCCTGAAGCAGGGTGGGGGCGGCAGGACAGGAGGGGAGGCCACGCTGGACAGCAGGGCACTGAGAGGAACAGAGAGGATGATGGGATACTTGACAACCAAGTCCCTGAAGCAGGGTGGGGGCGGCAGGACAGGAGGGAAGCTAAGGATGAGACGAGGGGAGGCCATGCTGAATGGGAGGGCACTGAGAGGAACAGAGAGGATGATGGGATACTTGACAACCAACTCCCTTAAGCAGGGTGGGGGGGGCGTCAGGACAGGAGGGAAGCTAAGGATGAGATGAGGGGAGGCCACACTGAATGGCAGGGCACTGAGAGGAACAGAGAGGATGATGGGATACTTGACAACCAACTCCCTTAAGCAGGGTGGGGGGGGCGTCAGGACAGGAGGGAAGCTAAGGATGAGACGAGGGGAGGCCATGCTGAATGGGAGGGCACTGAGAGGAACAGAGAGGATGATGGGATACTTGACAACCCAGTCCCTGAAGCAGGGTGGGGGCGGCAGGACAGGAGGGAAGCTAAGAAGGGACACCTCTTTATCAGCTGGGGCTGGATTGTGTGGTGTGTGGGGGGGGGGGTAGGGGAGTGCGTGGAGGGGGAAGATTCCCCAGGACATAGGGAGCGGGGGCAACAGAGGCTGGATTAGCTTGGGATGTTCCCTTCAGAGCAGGGGGTGGGAGTAGAGGTGGACAAGGTCATGAGGGTCACGGGCCGGGCAGGTAGGGGACAGCCGCGCTTCCCTTATCGAAGGGTGAAGTGGGGGGGGGGGGGGGGGGGCGTCATTTTAAAGTGAAAAGTTTCAAGGGGAGGTGGGAGACTGGGACACGATTCCCTGTACACACAGTCGGCTCAGCTGAGACACAATATTGAGGTTGAAAGGTGAGGGGTAAGAGATGAGGGGGGGGTGGGTGGAGGGGGCGGGGATATAGAGAATCAGCAAATGACCCAAGAGCACAGCCTCAGAGGATAGACTTGTTTAGCCAGAGAGAGGGCAACTAATCAATTTCAGACGGGTATTGAGGGCAGGTCATCGAGTGTATCCAAGATGGAGGTTCTTGGGTCTTGGGGGATCGAGGGGTTTGAGAAGCCCAACGGCCTAGTATCCCACTCCAATGGAACCATCGACGGGGGTGAAGTGAGGGGGGGACGGGTGGGGGGGGGGGGGGGGGGGGTGCAAGAAAAAAACATCTGGAGGATGACGATGGGGAGGTGGAGGGGTGGGGGGGACCGTTCGAATAGAGCGTTCTTCAGGTGTCGCGGTGCAGAGGGATCTGGGAGTCCCGGGATATGACAACCTCAGGATGTTAACTCTGAGGGCCCGGTGAGGGATTTCGAAGAAAAACCGGGCGGGTGGGGGGCGGCAGGAGGGATTCTCTCGGGAAGGGTGGTGGGTGGGGGGGGGGGTCTTGCCACCTCACGGGGGAAATGCCGCGCACAAATCCGACGACCACCTTCTCTCCCCCTCCCCCCCCCCCATCTGCCCCGCATCGGGGTCGGGGGGAAAGAGGTCAACTCAGCCGATTCCCCCTCCTCAAGACGGACAGGGGGGGGGACACTGAACAGTTCGGGGGGGGGGCCTGCACTCTCTGGGGTTCGGGGGGAACGAGAGGGCGACCTGATCGAGATACGTCCTGAGTGCTGAGGGGGTTTTCCCCCTCGTGAGGTGTGGGGGAGTCCGTTTAAAAATGAGAACGGTGGGGGGGGGGGGGGGGGGGGGTTCTCCCATTGTAGAGGGAGATGAGGAGGAATTTCCTCCCCCTGCCAGATGGTCCGTGGGAATTTTTTTTTCCCCTGGACAGCGGGATTGGGAGAGGGGTGGGCTGGCTCCCGGAGTCTGTTCAAGAGAGTTTCAATTGAGGATGGGGTGGGAGGGTGGTTTTGGAGGGGGATGGGCAGAGGGGAAAGAGAGCCTTCAGTCCGACCAGCCACCACCTTATCGAATGTAGCAGAGGGGCAGAGTGGCCTCATCTCACTTCCTGTGTTCACCAGGGGAATCCAGAGGTGGGGTACAGCGCGGAAACAGACCCTTCGGCCCAACCCCTCGGTGCTGACCCTGATATCCCTTACCTAATCTGGTCCCCGTTTGCCAGCCCCTGACCCATTACCCTCCAACCCCTTCCTATCCCTGTCCCCATCCCCCTTTTCAATGCTGTCATTGTACCAGCCTCCACCCACTTCCTCTGGCAGCTCATTCCACACACGCACCACCCTCTGGGTGAGAACGTTACCCCTCAGCTCCCTTTCCCCCTCTCACCTTAAACCTACCCCCCTCTAGTCCTGGACTCCCCCGATCCCAGGGAAAAGACTTTGTCTATTTATCCTATCCATGCCCCTCATGATTTTATAAACCTCTATAAGGTCACCCCTCAGCCTCCGACGCTCCGGGGAAAACAGCCCCGGCCTGTTCAGCCTCTCCCTGTAGCTCAAACCCTCCAACCCTGGCAACGTCCTGGTCAATCTCTTCAGAACCCTTCCTCTCCAGCCTTCCTGTGACGGTGGGGGGAGGGGGATCCAGAACTGGACACGGTATTCCAGACAAAGCTTCACCAATGTCCTGTACCACCCCCAATGTGTCGTCCCGACTCCGACACTCAAAGGTCTGAGCAACGTTGTGAGTGCAGTGTTCCAGCCGGGGAGGGAGGGCGAGGGTGAGGGTAACAAAGTCCGTACCCGGACACGCATTAAGGCGCCGTCGGGCCTACCTGGTTGCCAGGGCGACGTGCTCCCAGTGCTGTCGGAGTCTGCCCCCGGCCACGGCTCCGGTCGCGGCAGTGTTGCCTGCCCCTACCCGCTCCTGGCCCCTCCAGGTCTGGCCTGGAGCCAACCGACGGGAACCCACCCCCGCTCCGGGTGGGCGCTGGACCCACTTCTCCTCCCACCGGGCGCCACAGACGGACCACCCGCCCGCGGGTTCCTCTCCCGTTGGCCACCAGGCCTCCCGCTTGTGGATGGTGGTGGTGGTGGGGGGTAGGTCAAGGCCCACATCCCTCTCCCTCCCCTACGTCCCGGCCTGCTGGGTAGCTCGGAAGGGGAGTTGGGGGGTGGGGTCGCCCTTCTATCACCCGACCACCCGACTCGGGATGTCTGCCTCGGGAAGGAATTTGGAAAAATGCGGCCTTGAGACTCAACTGTGATACTCACCCAAACCTCTGTCCCAGTCAGAATGTTCGACGCCCGGGGAGGTGGGGAGGTGGGATGGTGGGGGGGGGGGGGGGGGGGGGGGGTCCAAAGGAGTGGGCCCCACGTGACTGTGACATTCAATACCATCGGGCCGAGCTGAGCACCTAGAGGGAGCTTTACTCTGTATCTAACCCCGTGCTGTCCCTGTCCCTGGGAGTGTTTGATGGGGGGGACAGTGTAGAGGGAGCTTTACTCTGTATCTAACCCCGTGCTGTCCCTGTCCCTGGGAGTGTTTGATGGGGGGGACAGTGTAGAGGCAGCTTTACTCTGTATCTAACCCCGTGCTGTCCCTGTCCCTGGGAGTGTTTGATGGGGGGGACAGTGTAGAGAGAGCTTTACTCTGTATCTAACCCCGTGCTGTCCCTGTCCCTGGAATGGGGGGGACAGTGTAGAGAGAGCTTTACTCTGTATCTAACCCCGTGCTGTCCCTGTCCCTGGGAGTGTTTGATGGGGGGGACAGTGTAGAGAGAGCTTTACTCTGTATCTAACCCCGTGCTGTCCCTGTCCCTGGGATGGGGGGGACAGTGTAGAGAGAGCTTTACTCTGTATCTAACCCCGTGCTGTCCCTGTCCCTGGGATTGGGGGGACAGTGTAGAGAGAGCTTTACTCTGTATCTAACCCCGTGCTGTCCCTGTCCCTGAGAGTGTTTGATGGGGGGACAGTGCAGAGGGAGCTTTACTCTGTATCTAACCCCGTGCTGTCCCTGGCCCTGGGAGTGTTTGATGGGGGGGACAGTGTAGAGGGAGCTTTACTCTGTATCTAACCCCGTGCTGTCCCTGTCCCTGTCCCTGGGATTGTTTGATGGGGGGGGTGGGGGAACGGTGTAGAGGGAGTTTTACTCTGTATCTAACCCCGTGCTGTCCCTGTCCCTGGGAGTGTTTGATGGGGGGACAGTGTAGAGAGAGCTTTACTCTGTATCTAACCCCGTGCTGTCCCTGTCCCTGGGATTGGGGGGACAGTGTAGAGAGAGCTTTACTCTGTATCTAACCCCGTGCTGTCCCTGTCCCTGAGAGTGTTTGATGGGGGGTCAGTGTAGAGGGAGCTTTACTCTGTATCTAACCCCGTGCTGTCCCTGGCCCTGGGAGTGTTTGATGGGGGGGACAGTGTAGAGGGAGCTTTACTCTGTATCTAACCCCGTGCTGTCCCTGTCCCTGTCCCTGGGATTGTTTGATGGGGGGGGGTGGGGGAACGGTGTAGAGAGAGTTTTACTCTGTATCTAACCCCGTGCTGTCCCTGTCCCTGGGAGTGTTTGATGGGGGGACAGTGTAGAGGGAGCTTTACTCTGTATCTAACCCTGTGCTGTCCCTGTCCCTGGGATGGGGGTGACAGTGTAGAGAGAGCTTTACTCTGTATCTAACCCTGTGCTGTCCCTGTCCCTGGGAGTGTTTGATGGGGGGACAGTGTAGAGGGAGCTTTACTCTGTATCTAACCCCGTGCTGTCCCTGTCCCTGGGAGTGTTTGATGGGGGGGACAGTGTAGAGGGAGCTTTACTCTGTATCTAACCCCGTGCTGTCCCTGTCCCTGGGAGTGTTTGATGGGGGGACAGTATAGAGGGAGCTTTCCTCTGTATCTAACCCCGTGCTGTCTCTGTCCCTGGAATGGGGGGGACAGTGTAGAGAGAGCTTTACTCTGTATCTAACCCCGTGCTGTCTCTGTCCCTGGAATGGGGGGGACAGTGTAGAGAGAGCTTTAATCTGTATCTAACCCCGTGCTGTCCCTGGGAGTGTTTGATGGAGGGGACAGTGTAGAGGGAGCTTTAATCTGTATCTAACCCCGTGCTGTCCCTGGGAGTGTTTGATGGAGGGGACAGTGTAGAGGGAGCTTTACTCTGTATCTAACCCCGTGCTGACCCTGTCCCTGGGAGTGTTTGATGGGGGGGACAGTGTAGAGGGAGCTTTACTCTGTATCTAACCCTGTGCTGTCCCTGTCCCTGGGAATGTTTGATGGGGGGACAGTGTAAAGAGAGCTTTACTCTGTATCTAACCCCGTGCTGACCCTGTCCCTGGGAGTGTTTGATGGGGGGGACAGTGTAGAGGGAGCTTTACTCTGTCTCTAACCCCGTGCTGTCCCTGTCCCTGGGAGTGTTTGATGGGGCGACAGTGTAGAGGGAGCTTTACTCTGTATCTAACCCCGTGCTGTCCCTGTCCCTGGGATCGGGGGGGGGACAGTGTAGAGAGAGCTTTACTCTGTATCTAACCCCGTGCTGTCCCTGGGAGTGTTTGATGGAGGGGACAGTGTAGAGGGAGCTTTACTCTGTATCTAACCCTGTGCTGTCCCTGTCCCTGGGAATGTTTGATGGGGGGACAGTGTAGAGAGAGCTTTACTCTGTATCTAACCCCGTGCTGACCCTGTCCCAGGGAGTGTTTGATGTGGGGGACAGTGTAGAGGGAGCTTTACTCTGTATCTAACCCCGTGCTGACCCTGTCCCAGGGAGTGTTTGATGTGGGGGACAGTGTAGAGGGAGCTTTACTCTGTATCTAACCCCGTGCTGTCCCTGTCCCTGGGAGTGTTTGATGGGGAGGACAGTGTAGAGGAAGCTTTACTCTGTATCTAACCCCGTGCTGTCCCTGGGATGGGGGGGACAGTGTAGAGGGAGCTTTACTCTGTATCTAACCCCGTGCTGTCTCTGTCCCTGGAATGGGGGGGACAGTGTAGAGGAAGCTTTACTCTGTATCTAACCCCGTGCTGTCTCTGTCCCTGGGATGGGGGGAGACAGTGTAGAGGAAGCTTTACTCTGTCTCTAACCCCGTGCTGTCTCTGTCCCTGGAATGGGGGGAGACAGTGTAGAGGGAGCTTTACTCTGTATCTAACCCCGTGCTGTCCCTGTCCCTGGGATGGGGGGGGGGGGACAGTGTAGAGGGAGCTTTACTCTGTATCTAACCCCGTTCTGTCCCTGGGAGTGTTTGATGGAGGGGACAGTGTAGAGGAAGCTTTACTCTGTATCTAACCCTGTGCTGTCCCTGTCCCTGGGAATGTTTGATGGGGGGACAGTGTAGAGAGAGCTTTACTCTGTATCTAACCCCGTGCTGACCCTGTCCCATGGGAGTGTTTGATGGGGGGGACAGTGTAGAGGGAGCTTTACTCTGTATCTAACCCCGTGCTGTCCCTGTCCCTGGGAGTGTTTGATGGGGGGACAGTATAGAGGGAGCTTTACTCTGTATCTAACCCCGTGCTGTCTCTGTCCCTGGAATGGGGGGGACAGTGTAGAGGGAGCTTTACTCTGTATCTAACCCCGTGCTGTCTCTGTCCCTGGAATGGGGGGGACAGTGTAGAGAGAGCTTTACTCTGTATCTAACCCCGTGCTGTCCCTGTCCCTGGGAGTGTTTGATGGGGGGACAGTGTAGAGGGAGCTTTAATCTGTATCTAACCCCGTGCTGTCCCTGGGATGGGGGGGACAGTGTAGAGGGAGCTTTACTCTGTATCTAACCCCGTGCTGTCTCTGTCCCTGGAATGGGGGGGACAGTGTAGAGGGAGCTTTACTCTGTATCTAACCCTGTGCTGTCCCTGTCCCTGGGAATGTTTGATGGGGGGACAGTGTAGAGGGAGCTTTACTCTGTATCTAACCCCGTGCTGACCCTGTCCCTGGGAGTGTTTGATGGGGGGGACAGTGTAGAGGGAGCTTTACTCTGTATCTAACCCCGTGCTGTCCCTGTCCCTGGGAGTGTTTGATGGGGGGACAGTGTAGAGGGAGCTTTACTCTGTATCTAACCCTGTGCTGTCCCTGTCCCTGGGATGGGGGGAGACAGTGTAGAGGGAGCTTTACTCTGTCTCTAACCCCGTGCTGTCCCTGTCCCTGGGAGTGTTTGATGGGGGGACAGTGTAGAGAGAGCTTTACTCTGTATCTAACCCTGTGCTGTCCCTGTCCCTGGGATGGGGGGGGGGACAGTGTAGAGGGAGCTTTACTCTGTATCTAACCCCGTGCTGTCCCTGGGAGTGTTTGATGGAGGGGACAGTGTAGAGGGAGCTTTACTCTGTATCTAACCCCGTGCTGTCCCTGTCCCTAGGAGTGTTTGATGGGGGGACAGTGTAGAGGGAACTTTACTCTGTATCTAACCCTGTGCTGTCCCTGTCCCTGGGATGGGGGGAGACAGTGTAGAGGAAGCTTTACTCTGTCTCTAACCCCGTGCTGTCCCTGTCCCTGGGAGTGTTTGATGGGGCGACAGTGTAGAGGGAGCTTTACTCTGTATCTAACCCCGTGCTGTCCCTGTCCCTGGGATCGGGGGGGGGACAGTGTAGAGAGAGCTTTACTCTGTATCTAACCCCGTGCTGTCCCTGGGAGTGTTTGATGGAGGGGACAGTGTAGAGGGAGCTTTACTCTGTATCTAACCCTGTGCTGTCCCTGTCCCTGGGAATGTTTGATGGGGGGACAGTGTAGAGAGAGCTTTACTCTGTATCTAACCCCGTGCTGACCCTGTCCCAGGGAGTGTTTGATGTGGGGGACAGTGTAGAGGGAGCTTTACTCTGTATCTAACCCCGTGCTGACCCTGTCCCAGGGAGTGTTTGATGTGGGGGACAGTGTAGAGGGAGCTTTACTCTGTATCTAACCCCGTGCTGTCCCTGTCCCTGGGAGTGTTTGATGGGGAGGACAGTGCAGAGGGAGATTTACTCTGTATCTAACCCCGTGCTGTCCCTGGGATGGGGGGGACAGTGTAGAGGGAGCTTTACTCTGTATCTAACCCCGTGCTGTCTCTGTCCCTGGAATGGGGGGGACAGTGTAGAGGGAGCTTTACTCTGTATCTAACCCCGTGCTGTCTCTGTCCCTGGGATGGGGGGAGACAGTGTAGAGGAAGCTTTACTCTGTCTCTAACCCCGTGCTGTCTCTGTCCCTGGAATGGGGGGAGACAGTGTAGAGGGAGCTTTACTCTGTATCTAACCCCGTGCTGTCCCTGTCCCTGGGATGGGGGGGGGGACAGTGTAGAGGGAGCTTTACTCTGTATCTAACCCCGTTCTGTCCCTGGGAGTGTTTGATGGAGGGGACAGTGTAGAGAGAGCTTTACTCTGTATCTAACCCTGTGCTGTCCCTGTCCCTGGGAATGTTTGATGGGGGGACAGTGTAGAGAGAGCTTTACTCTGTATCTAACCCCGTGCTGACCCTGTCCCATGGGAGTGTTTGATGGGGGGGACAGTGTAGAGGGAGCTTTACTCTGTATCTAACCCCGTGCTGTCCCTGTCCCTGGGAGTGTTTGATGGGGGGACAGTATAGAGGGAGCTTTACTCTGTATCTAACCCCGTGCTGTCTCTGTCCCTGGAATGGGGGGGACAGTGTAGAGGGAGCTTTACTCTGTATCTAACCCCGTGCTGTCTCTGTCCCTGGAATGGGGGGGACAGTGTAGAGAGAGCTTTACTCTGTATCTAACCCCGTGCTGTCCCTGTCCCTGGGAGTGTTTGATGGGGGGACAGTGTAGAGGGAGCTTTAATCTGTATCTAACCCCGTGCTGTCCCTGGGATGGGGGGGACAGTGTAGAGGGAGCTTTACTCTGTATCTAACCCCGTGCTGTCTCTGTCCCTGGAATGGGGGGGACAGTGTAGAGGGAGCTTTACTCTGTATCTAACCCTGTGCTGTCCCTGTCCCTGGGAATGTTTGATGGGGGGACAGTGTAGAGGAAGCTTTACTCTGTATCTAACCCCGTGCTGTCCCTGTCCCTGGGAGTGTTTGATGGGGGGACAGTGTAGAGAGAGCTTTACTCTGTATCTAACCCCGTGCTGTCCCTGTCCCTGGGATTGGGGGGACAGTGTAGAGAGAGCTTTACTCTGTATCTAACCCCGTGCTGTCCCTGTCCCTGAGAGTGTTTGATGGGGGGTCAGTGTAGAGGGAGCTTTACTCTGTATCTAACCCCGTGCTGTCCCTGGCCCTGGGAGTGTTTGATGGGGGGGACAGTGTAGAGGGAGCTTTACTCTGTATCTAACCCCGTGCTGTCCCTGTCCCTGTCCCTGGGATTGTTTGATGGGGGGGGTGGGGGAACGGTGTAGAGAGAGTTTTACTCTGTATCTAACCCCGTGCTGTCCCTGTCCCTGGGAGTGTTTGATGGGGGGACAGTGTAGAGGGAGCTTTACTCTGTATCTAACCCTGTGCTGTCCCTGTCCCTGGGATGGGGGTGACAGTGTAGAGAGAGCTTTACTCTGTATCTAACCCTGTGCTGTCCCTGTCCCTGGGAGTGTTTGATGGGGGGACAGTGTAGAGGGAGCTTTACTCTGTATCTAACCCCGTGCTGTCCCTGTCCCTGGGAGTGTTTGATGGGGGGGACAGTGTAGAGGGAGCTTTACTCTGTATCTAACCCCGTGCTGTCCCTGTCCCTGGGAGTGTTTGATGGGGGGACAGTATAGAGGGAGCTTTACTCTGTATCTAACCCCGTGCTGTCTCTGTCCCTGGAATGGGGGGGACAGTGTAGAGGGAGCTTTACTCTGTATCTAACCCCGTGCTGTCTCTGTCCCTGGAATGGGGGGGACAGTGTAGAGAGAGCTTTAATCTGTATCTAACCCCGTGCTGTCCCTGGGAGTGTTTGATGGAGGGGACAGTGTAGAGGGAGCTTTACTCTGTATCTAACCCCGTGCTGACCCTGTCCCTGGGAGTGTTTGATGGGGGGGACAGTGTAGAGGGAGCTTTACTCTGTATCTAACCCTGTGCTGTCCCTGTCCCTGGGAATGTTTGATGGGGGGACAGTGTAAAGAGAGCTTTACTCTGTATCTAACCCCGTGCTGACCCTGTCCCTGGGAGTGTTTGATGGGGGGGACAGTGTAGAGGGAGCTTTACTCTGTCTCTAACCCCGTGCTGTCCCTGTCCCTGGGAGTGTTTGATGGGGCGACAGTGTAGAGGGAGCTTTACTCTGTATCTAACCCCGTGCTGTCCCTGTCCCTGGGATCGGGGGGGGGACAGTGTAGAGAGAGCTTTACTCTGTATCTAACCCCGTGCTGTCCCTGGGAGTGTTTGATGGAGGGGACAGTGTAGAGGGAGCTTTACTCTGTATCTAACCCTGTGCTGTCCCTGTCCCTGGGAATGTTTGATGGGGGGACAGTGTAGAGAGAGCTTTACTCTGTATCTAACCCCGTGCTGACCCTGTCCCAGGGAGTGTTTGATGTGGGGGACAGTGTAGAGGGAGCTTTACTCTGTATCTAACCCCGTGCTGACCCTGTCCCAGGGAGTGTTTGATGTGGGGGACAGTGTAGAGGGAGCTTTACTCTGTATCTAACCCCGTGCTGTCCCTGTCCCTGGGAGTGTTTGATGGGGAGGACAGTGTAGAGGAAGCTTTACTCTGTATCTAACCCCGTGCTGTCCCTGGGATGGGGGGGACAGTGTAGAGGGAGCTTTACTCTGTATCTAACCCCGTGCTGTCTCTGTCCCTGGAATGGGGGGGACAGTGTAGAGGAAGCTTTACTCTGTATCTAACCCCGTGCTGTCTCTGTCCCTGGGATGGGGGGAGACAGTGTAGAGGAAGCTTTACTCTGTCTCTAACCCCGTGCTGTCTCTGTCCCTGGAATGGGGGGAGACAGTGTAGAGGGAGCTTTACTCTGTATCTAACCCCGTGCTGTCCCTGTCCCTGGGATGGGGGGGGGGGACAGTGTAGAGGGAGCTTTACTCTGTATCTAACCCCGTTCTGTCCCTGGGAGTGTTTGATGGAGGGGACAGTGTAGAGGAAGCTTTACTCTGTATCTAACCCTGTGCTGTCCCTGTCCCTGGGAATGTTTGATGGGGGGACAGTGTAGAGAGAGCTTTACTCTGTATCTAACCCCGTGCTGACCCTGTCCCATGGGAGTGTTTGATGGGGGGGACAGTGTAGAGGGAGCTTTACTCTGTATCTAACCCCGTGCTGTCCCTGTCCCTGGGAGTGTTTGATGGGGGGACAGTATAGAGGGAGCTTTACTCTGTATCTAACCCCGTGCTGTCTCTGTCCCTGGAATGGGGGGGACAGTGTAGAGGGAGCTTTACTCTGTATCTAACCCCGTGCTGTCTCTGTCCCTGGAATGGGGGGGACAGTGTAGAGAGAGCTTTACTCTGTATCTAACCCCGTGCTGTCCCTGTCCCTGGGAGTGTTTGATGGGGGGACAGTGTAGAGGGAGCTTTAATCTGTATCTAACCCCGTGCTGTCCCTGGGATGGGGGGGACAGTGTAGAGGGAGCTTTACTCTGTATCTAACCCCGTGCTGTCTCTGTCCCTGGAATGGGGGGGACAGTGTAGAGGGAGCTTTACTCTGTATCTAACCCTGTGCTGTCCCTGTCCCTGGGAATGTTTGATGGGGGGACAGTGTAGAGGGAGCTTTACTCTGTATCTAACCCCGTGCTGACCCTGTCCCTGGGAGTGTTTGATGGGGGGGACAGTGTAGAGGGAGCTTTACTCTGTATCTAACCCCGTGCTGTCCCTGTCCCTGGGAGTGTTTGATGGGGGGACAGTGTAGAGGGAGCTTTACTCTGTATCTAACCCTGTGCTGTCCCTGTCCCTGGGATGGGGGGAGACAGTGTAGAGGGAGCTTTACTCTGTCTCTAACCCCGTGCTGTCCCTGTCCCTGGGAGTGTTTGATGGGGGGACAGTGTAGAGAGAGCTTTACTCTGTATCTAACCCTGTGCTGTCCCTGTCCCTGGGATGGGGGGGGGGACAGTGTAGAGGGAGCTTTACTCTGTATCTAACCCCGTGCTGTCCCTGGGAGTGTTTGATGGAGGGGACAGTGTAGAGGGAGCTTTACTCTGTATCTAACCCCGTGCTGTCCCTGTCCCTAGGAGTGTTTGATGGGGGGACAGTGTAGAGGGAACTTTACTCTGTATCTAACCCTGTGCTGTCCCTGTCCCTGGGATGGGGGGAGACAGTGTAGAGGAAGCTTTACTCTGTCTCTAACCCCGTGCTGTCCCTGTCCCTGGGAGTGTTTGATGGGGCGACAGTGTAGAGGGAGCTTTACTCTGTATCTAACCCCGTGCTGTCCCTGTCCCTGGGATCGGGGGGGGGACAGTGTAGAGGGAGCTTTACTCTGTATCTAACCCCGTGCTGTCCCTGGGAGTGTTTGATGGAGGGGACAGTGTAGAGGGAGCTTTACTCTGTATCTAACCCTGTGCTGTCCCTGTCCCTGGGAATGTTTGATGGGGGGACAGTGTAGAGAGAGCTTTACTCTGTATCTAACCCCGTGCTGACCCTGTCCCAGGGAGTGTTTGATGTGGGGGACAGTGTAGAGGGAGCTTTACTCTGTATCTAACCCCGTGCTGACCCTGTCCCAGGGAGTGTTTGATGTGGGGGACAGTGTAGAGGGAGCTTTACTCTGTATCTAACCCCGTGCTGTCCCTGTCCCTGGGAGTGTTTGATGGGGAGGACAGTGCAGAGGGAGATTTACTCTGTATCTAACCCCGTGCTGTCCCTGGGATGGGGGGGACAGTGTAGAGGGAGCTTTACTCTGTATCTAACCCCGTGCTGTCTCTGTCCCTGGAATGGGGGGGACAGTGTAGAGGGAGCTTTACTCTGTATCTAACCCCGTGCTGTCTCTGTCCCTGGGATGGGGGGAGACAGTGTAGAGGAAGCTTTACTCTGTCTCTAACCCCGTGCTGTCTCTGTCCCTGGAATGGGGGGAGACAGTGTAGAGGGAGCTTTACTCTGTATCTAACCCCGTGCTGTCCCTGTCCCTGGGATGGGGGGGGGGACAGTGTAGAGGGAGCTTTACTCTGTATCTAACCCCGTTCTGTCCCTGGGAGTGTTTGATGGAGGGGACAGTGTAGAGAGAGCTTTACTCTGTATCTAACCCTGTGCTGTCCCTGTCCCTGGGAATGTTTGATGGGGGGACAGTGTAGAGAGAGCTTTACTCTGTATCTAACCCCGTGCTGACCCTGTCCCATGGGAGTGTTTGATGGGGGGGACAGTGTAGAGAGAGCTTTACTCTGTATCTAACCCCGTGCTGACCCTGTCCCATGGGAGTGTTTGATGGGGGGGACAGTATAGAGGGAGCTTTACTCTGTATCTAACCCCGTGCTGTCTCTGTCCCTGGAATGGGGGGGACAGTGTAGAGGGAGCTTTACTCTGTATCTAACCCCGTGCTGTCTCTGTCCCTGGAATGGGGGGGACAGTGTAGAGAGAGCTTTACTCTGTATCTAACCCCGTGCTGTCCCTGTCCCTGGGAGTGTTTGATGGGGGGACAGTGTAGAGGGAGCTTTAATCTGTATCTAACCCCGTGCTGTCCCTGGGATGGGGGGGACAGTGTAGAGGGAGCTTTACTCTGTATCTAACCCCGTGCTGTCTCTGTCCCTGGAATGGGGGGGACAGTGTAGAGGGAGCTTTACTCTGTATCTAACCCTGTGCTGTCCCTGTCCCTGGGAATGTTTGATGGGGGGACAGTGTAGAGGGAGCTTTACTCTGTATCTAACCCCGTGCTGACCCTGTCCCTGGGAGTGTTTGATGGGGGGGACAGTGTAGAGGAAGCTTTACTCTGTATCTAACCCCGTGCTGTCCCTGTCCCTGGGAGTGTTTGATGGGGGGACAGTGTAGAGGGAGCTTTACTCTGTATCTAACCCTGTGCTGTCCCTGTCCCTGGGATGGGGGGAGACAGTGTAGAGGGAGCTTTACTCTGTCTCTAACCCCGTGCTGTCCCTGTCCCTGGGAGTGTTTGATGGGGGGACAGTGTAGAGAGAGCTTTACTCTGTATCTAACCCTGTGCTGTCCCTGTCCCTGGGATGGGGGGGGGGACAGTGTAGAGGGAGCTTTACTCTGTATCTAACCCTGTGCTGTCCCTGTCCCTGGGAATGTTTGATGGGGGGACAGTGTAGAGAGAGCTTTACTCTGTATCTAACCCCGTGCTGTCTCTGTCCCTGGAATGGGGGGGACAGTGTAGAGGAAGCTTTACTCTGTATCTAACCCCGTGCTGTCCCTGGGATGGGGGGGACAGTGTAGAGGGAGCTTTACTCTGTATCTAACCCCGTGCTGTCTCTGTCCCTGGAATGGGGGGGACAGTGTAGAGGAAGCTTTACTCTGTATCTAACCCCGTGCTGTCCCTGGGATGGGGGGGACAGTGTAGAGAGGGCTTTACTCTGTATCTAACCCCGTGCTGTCTCTGTCCCTGGAATGGGGGGGACAGTGTAGAGGGAGCTTTACTCTGTATCTAACCCCGTGCTGTCTCTGTCCCTGGGATGGGGGGAGACAGTGTAGAGGAAGCTTTACTCTGTCTCTAACCCCGTGCTGTCTCTGTCCCTGGAATGGGGGGAGACAGTGTAGAGGGAGCTTTACTCTGTATCTAACCCCGTGCTGTCCCTGTCCCTGGGATGGGGGGGGGGACAGTGTAGAGGGAGCTTTACTCTGTATCTAACCCCGTTCTGTCCCTGGGAGTGTTTGATGGAGGGGACAGTGTAGAGGAAGCTTTACTCTGTATCTAACCCTGTGCTGTCCCTGTCCCTGGGAATGTTTGATGGGGGGACAGTGTAGAGAGAGCTTTACTCTGTATCTAACCCCGTGCTGACCCTGTCCCATGGGAGTGTTTGATGGGGGGGACAGTGTAGAGGGAGCTTTACTCTGTATCTAACCCCGTGCTGTCCCTGTCCCTGGGAGTGTTTGATGGGGGGACAGTATAGAGGGAGCTTTACTCTGTATCTAACCCCGTGCTGTCTCTGTCCCTGGAATGGGGGGGACAGTGTAGAGGGAGCTTTACTCTGTATCTAACCCCGTGCTGTCTCTGTCCCTGGAATGGGGGGGACAGTGTAGAGAGAGCTTTACTCTGTATCTAACCCCGTGCTGTCCCTGTCCCTGGGAGTGTTTGATGGGGGGACAGTGTAGAGGGAGCTTTAATCTGTATCTAACCCCGTGCTGTCCCTGGGATGGGGGGGACAGTGTAGAGGGAGCTTTACTCTGTATCTAACCCCGTGCTGTCTCTGTCCCTGGAATGGGGGGGACAGTGTAGAGGGAGCTTTACTCTGTATCTAACCCTGTGCTGTCCCTGTCCCTGGGAATGTTTGATGGGGGGACAGTGTAGAGGGAGCTTTACTCTGTATCTAACCCCGTGCTGACCCTGTCCCTGGGAGTGTTTGATGGGGGGGACAGTGTAGAGGGAGCTTTACTCTGTATCTAACCCCGTGCTGTCCCTGTCCCTGGGAGTGTTTGATGGGGGGACAGTGTAGAGGGAGCTTTACTCTGTATCTAACCCTGTGCTGTCCCTGTCCCTGGGATGGGGGGAGACAGTGTAGAGGGAGCTTTACTCTGTCTCTAACCCCGTGCTGTCCCTGTCCCTGGGAGTGTTTGATGGGGGGACAGTGTAGAGAGAGCTTTACTCTGTATCTAACCCTGTGCTGTCCCTGTCCCTGGGATGGGGGGGGGGACAGTGTAGAGGGAGCTTTACTCTGTATCTAACCCCGTGCTGTCCCTGGGAGTGTTTGATGGAGGGGACAGTGTAGAGGGAGCTTTACTCTGTATCTAACCCCGTGCTGTCCCTGTCCCTGGGAATGTTTGATGGGGGGACAGTGTAGAGAGAGCTTTACTCTGTATCTAACCCCGTGCTGTCCCTGGGATGGGGGGGACAGTGTAGAGGGAGCTTTACTCTGTATCTAACCCCGTGCTGTCTCTGTCCCTGGAATGGGGGGGACAGTGTAGAGGAAGCTTTACTCTGTATCTAACCCCGTGCTGTCCCTGTCCCTGGGATGGGGGGACAGTGTAGAGGGAGCTTTACTCTGTATCTAACCCCGTGCTGTCTCTGGGAGTGTTTGATGGAGGGGACAGTGTAGAGGGAGCTTTACTCTGTATCTAACCCTGTGCTGTCCCTGTCCCTGGGAATGTTTGATGGGGGGACAGTGTAGAGAGAGCTTTACTCTGTATCTAACCCCGTGCTGTCCCTTTCCCTGGGAGTGTTTGATGGAGGGGACAGTGTAGAGGGAGCTTTACTCTGTATCTAACCCCGTGCTGTCCCTGTCCCTGGGAATGTTTGATGGGGGGACAGTGTAGAGGCAGCTTTACTCTGTATCTAACCCCGTGCTGTCCCTGTCCCTGGGATGGGGGGAGACAGTGTAGAGGGAGCTTTACTCTGTCTCTAACCCCGTGCTGTCCCTGTCCCTGGGAGTGTTTGATGGGGGGACAGTGTAGAGAGAGCTTTACTCTGTATCTAACCCTGTGCTGTCCCTGTCCCTGGGATGGGGGGGGGGACAGTGTAGAGGGAGCTTTACTCTGTATCTAACCCCGTGCTGTCCCTGGGAGTGTTTGATGGAGGGGACAGTGTAGAGGGAGCTTTACTCTGTATCTAACCCTGTGCTGTCCCTGTCCCTGGGAATGTTTGATGGGGGGACAGTGTAGAGAGAGCTTTACTCTGTATCTAACCCCGTGCTGTCCCTGGGATGGGGGGGACAGTGTAGAGGGAGCTTTACTCTGTATCTAACCCCGTGCTGTCTCTGTCCCTGGAATGGGGGGGACAGTGTAGAGGAAGCTTTACTCTGTATCTAACCCCGTGCTGTCCCTGTCCCTGGGATGGGGGGACAGTGTAGAGGGAGCTTTACTCTGTATCTAACCCCGTGCTGTCTCTGGGAGTGTTTGATGGAGGGGACAGTGTAGAGGGAGCTTTACTCTGTATCTAACCCTGTGCTGTCCCTGTCCCTGGGAATGTTTGATGGGGGGACAGTGTAGAGAGAGCTTTACTCTGTATCTAACCCCGTGCTGACCCTGTCCCTGGGAGTGTTTGATGGGGGGGACAGTGTAGAGGGAGCTTTACTCTGTATCTAACCCCGTGCTGTCCCTGTCCCTGGGAGTGTTTGATGGGGGGACAGTGTAGAGGGAGCTTTACTCTGTATCTAACCCCGTGCTGTCCCTGTCCCTGGGAGTGTTTGATGGGGGGACAGTGAAGAGAGAGCTTTACCCTGTATCTAACCCCGTGCTGTCCCTGTCCCTGGGAGTGTTTGATGGGGGGGACAGTGTAGAGGAAGCTTTACTCTGTATCTAACCCCGTGCTGTCCCTGGGAGTGTTTGATGGACGGGACAGTGTTGAGGAAGCTTTACTCTGTATCTTACCCCGAGCTGTCCCTGTCCCTGGGAGTGTTTGATGGTGGGGACAGTGTAGAGGGAGCTTTACTCTGTATCTAACCCCGAGCTGTCCCTGTCCCTGGGATGGGGGGGACAGTGTAGAGGGAGCTTTACTCTGTATCTAACCCCGTGCTGTCCCTGTCCCTGGGAGTGTTTGATGGGGAGGACAGTGCAGAGGGAGCTTTACTCTGTATCTAACCCCGTGCTGTCCCTGGGATGGGGGGGACAGTGTAGAGAGAGCTTTACTCTGTATCTAACCCCGTGCTGTCCCTGTCCCTGGGAGTGTTTGATGGGGGGGGACAGTGTAGAGTGAGCTTTACTCTGTATCTAACCCTGTGCTGTCCCTGTCCCTGGGAATGTTTGATGGGGGGACAGTGTAGAGAGAGCTTTACTCTGTATCTAACCCCGTGCTGACCCTGTCCCTGGGTGTGTTTGATGGGGGGGACAGTGGAGAGGGAGCTTTACTCTGTATCTAACCCCATGCTGTCCCTGTCCCTGGGAGTGTTTGATGGGGGGACAGTGTAGAGGGAGCTTTACTCTGTATCTAACCCCGTGCTGTCCCTGTCCCTGGGATGGGGGGACAGTGTAGAGGGAGCTTTACTCTGTATCTAACCCCGTGCTGTCTCTGTCCCTGGAATGGGGTGGACAGTGTAGAGGGAGCTTTACTCTGTATCTAACCCCATGCTGTCTCTGTCCCTGGGAGTGTTTGATGGGGGGACAGTGTAGAGAGAGCTTTACTCTGTATCTAACCCCGTGCTGTCCCTGGGAGTGTTTGATGGAGGGGACAGTGTAGAGGAAGCTTTACTCTGTATCTAACCCCGTGCTGTCCCTGTCCCTGGGATGGGGGGACAGTGTAGAGGGAGCTTTACTCTGTATCTAACCCCGTGCTGTCTCTGGGAGTGTTTGATGGAGGGGACAGTGTAGAGGGAGCTTTACTCTGTATCTAACCCTGTGCTGTCCCTGTCCCTGGGAATGTTTGATGGGGGGACAGTGTAGAGAGAGCTTTACTCTGTATCTAACCCCGTGCTGTCCCTTTCCCTGGGAGTGTTTGATGGAGGGGACAGTGTAGAGGGAGCTTTACTCTGTATCTAACCCTGTGCTGTCCCTGTCCCTGGGAATGTTTGATGGGGGGACAGTGTAGAGGCAGCTTTACTCTGTATCTAACCCCGTGCTGTCCCTGTCCCTGGGATGGGGGGAGACAGTGTAGAGGGAGCTTTACTCTGTCTCTAACCCCGTGCTGTCCCTGTCCCTGGGAGTGTTTGATGGGGGGACAGTGTAGAGAGAGCTTTACTCTGTATCTAACCCTGTGCTGTCCCTGTCCCTGGGATGGGGGGGGGGACAGTGTAGAGGGAGCTTTACTCTGTATCTAACCCCGTGCTGTCCCTGGGAGTGTTTGATGGAGGGGACAGTGTAGAGGAAGCTTTACTCTGTATCTAACCCTGTGCTGTCCCTGTCCCTGGGAATGTTTGATGGGGGGACAGTGTAGAGAGAGCTTTACTCTGTATCTAACCCCGTGCTGTCCCTGGGATGGGGGGGACAGTGTAGAGGGAGCTTTACTCTGTATCTAACCCCGTGCTGTCTCTGTCCCTGGAATGGGGGGGACAGTGTAGAGGAAGCTTTACTCTGTATCTAACCCCGTGCTGTCCCTGTCCCTGGGATGGGGGGACAGTGTAGAGGGAGCTTTACTCTGTATCTAACCCCGTGCTGTCTCTGGGAGTGTTTGATGGAGGGGACAGTGTAGAGGGAGCTTTACTCTGTATCTAACCCTGTGCTGTCCCTGTCCCTGGGAATGTTTGATGGGGGGACAGTGTAGAGAGAGCTTTACTCTGTATCTAACCCCGTGCTGACCCTGTCCCTGGGAGTGTTTGATGGGGGGGACAGTGTAGAGGGAGCTTTACTCTGTATCTAACCCCGTGCTGTCCCTGTCCCTGGGAGTGTTTGATGGGGGGACAGTGAAGAGAGAGCTTTACCCTGTATCTAACCCCGTGCTGTCCCTGTCCCTGGGAGTGTTTGATGGGGGGGACAGTGTAGAGGAAGCTTTACTCTGTATCTAACCCCGTGCTGTCCCTGGGAGTGTTTGATGGACGGGACAGTGTTGAGGAAGCTTTACTCTGTATCTTACCCCGAGCTGTCCCTGTCCCTGGGAGTGTTTGATGGTGGGGACAGTGTAGAGGGAGCTTTACTCTGTATCTAACCCCGAGCTGTCCCTGTCCCTGGGATGGGGGGGACAGTGTAGAGGGAGCTTTACTCTGTATCTAACCCCGTGCTGTCCCTGTCCCTGGGAGTGTTTGATGGGGAGGACAGTGCAGAGGGAGCTTTACTCTGTATCTAACCCCGTGCTGTCCCTGGGATGGGGGGGACAGTGTAGAGAGAGCTTTACTCTGTATCTAACCCTGTGCTGTCCCTGTCCCTGGGAATGTTTGATGGGGGGACAGTGTAGAGAGAGCTTTACTCTGTATCTAACCCCGTGCTGACCCTGTCCCTGGGTGTGTTTGATGGGGGGGACAGTGGAGAGGGAGCTTTACTCTGTATCTAACCCCATGCTGTCCCTGTCCCTGGGAGTGTTTGATGGGGGGACAGTGTAGAGGGAGCTTTACTCTGTATCTAACCCCGTGCTGTCCCTGTCCCTGGGATGGGGGGACAGTGTAGAGGGAGCTTTACTCTGTATCTAACCCCGTGCTGTCTCTGTCCCTGGAATGGGGTGGACAGTGTAGAGGGAGCTTTACTCTGTATCTAACCCCATGCTGTCTCTGTCCCTGGGAGTGTTTGATGGGGGGACAGTGTAGAGAGAGCTTTACTCTGTATCTAACCCCGTGCTGTCCCTGGGAGTGTTTGATGGAGGGGACAGTGTAGAGGGAGCTTTACTCTGTATCTAACCCTGTGCTGTCCCTGTCCCTGGGAATGTTTGATGGGGGGACAGTGTAGAGAGAGCTTTACTCTTTATCTAACCCCGTGCTGACCCTGTCCCTGGGAGTGTTTGATGGGGGGGACAGTGTAGAGGAAGCTTTACTCTGTTTCTAACCCCGTGCTGTCCCTGTTCCTGGGAGTGTTTGATGGGGGGACAGTGTAGAGGGAGCTTTACTCTGTATCTAACCCCGTGCTGTCCCTGTCCCTGGGACTGTTTGATGGGGAGACAGTGTAGAGGGAGCTTTACTCTGTATCTAACCCCATGCTGTCCCTGTCCCTGGGAGTGTTTGATTGGGGGGACAGTGTAGAGGGAGCTTTACTCTGTATCTAACCCCGTGCTGTCCCTGTCCCTGGGATGGGGGGACAGTGTAGAGGGAGCTTTACTCTGTATCTAACCCCGTGCTGTCTCTGTCCCTGGAATGGGGTGGACAGTGTAGAGGGAGCTTTACTCTGTATCTAACCCCGTGCTGTCTCTGTCCCTGGGAGTGTTTGATGGGGGGACAGTGTAGAGAGAGCTTTACTCTGTATCTAACCCCGTGCTGTCCCTGGGAGTGTTTGATGGACGGGACAGTGTAGAGGAAGCTTTACTCTGTATCTAACCCTGTGCTGTCCCTGTCCCTGGGAGTGTTTGATGGGGGGGACAGTGTAGAGGGAGCTTTACTCTGTATCTAACCCCGTGCTGTCCCTGTCCCTGTCCCTGGGAGTGTTTGAGTGATACCCCAAGGACGGTGAAACGTAACCGTCCTCCTTCTGGTTTTCTCGCTCTTCCTGCCTCACACGCTGACTGCCGTTAGACTCGGAGGGTGACGAGCTTCCTGTCCATGTTTCCCCACCGTGTCGCTTTCGTCCCAGACCACAGTCTCCCCCCCCCCCCCCCAGCCCGAACCTGCTGTGTCTGCCTGCAGACCCTGACCTACCTCAGGACACCCAATAGACAGGGTCGGCTGAGGGGGGGGGTCAGGCACCCAGACTGGGTCGACTCTGAGTGGGCTCCTCTCTCTCAGGGAGGTTTTCCGTTGCTCCCGACGCGGTCTCCTCTACACTGGGGAGACTGGGCGCCTCCTAGCAGAGCGCTTTAGGGAACATCTCCGGGACACCCGCATCAATCAACCAAACCGCCCCGTGGCCCAACATTTCAACTCCCCCTCCCACTCTGCCGAGGACATGGAGGTCCTGGGCCTCCTTCACCGCTGCTCCCTCACCACCAGACGACTGGAGGAAGAACGCCTCATCTTCCGCCTCGGAACACTTTAACCCCAGGGCATCAATGTGGACTTCAACAGCTTCCTCATTTCCCCTTCTTCCACCTCATCCTAGTTTCAAACTTCCAGCTCAGCACTGTCCCCATGACTTGTCCGACCTGCCTATCTCCTTTTCCACCTACCCACTCCACCCTCTCCTCCTTGACCTATCACCTTCATCCCCTCCCCCACTCACCCATTGTACTCTATGCTACTCTCTCCCCACCCCCACCCTCCTCTAGCTTATCTCTCCACCCTCCAGGCTCACTGCCTTTATTCCTGATGAAGGGCTTTTGCCCAAAACGTCGATTTCCCTGCTCCTTGGACGCTGCCTGACCTGCTGTGCTCTTCCAGCACCACTAATCCAGAATGCTCTCTCTCTCTCTCCCAGCTTCACCATAGAGGTTG
The DNA here is from genome assembly GCF_047496795.1 of Chiloscyllium punctatum. Classification (NCBI taxonomy): domain Eukaryota; kingdom Metazoa; phylum Chordata; class Chondrichthyes; order Orectolobiformes; family Hemiscylliidae; genus Chiloscyllium; species Chiloscyllium punctatum. The sequence continues at coordinate 95,548 of NW_027310036.1, forward strand.
GGGGGATCAGGTCGGGGAGGTGTGACCGGGATGGGGAGTGTGACAGCGATCTGCCCTGAACAAAACCCACAGGGTTTTCCCACCAGGGAAGGGACAGCCAGGGCTTCTGACGTGTCCAGTTCAAAATATTACCCCCCGATTCACCCCTTTCGGTTTCCAGTTGTGGCTGTGTGTCTCTATGAGTGTGTTTGTATATGTGTGTGTGTCTGTGTACAGAGTGTGTGTGTGTCTGTGAGTGTGTACCTGACTCTGTGTGTGTGTGTGTGTCATTTTCTGTGTATGTGTCTGTTTGTCAGTGTGTGTGTGTGTGTGAGTGAGAGTGAATGTGTCTGCCTGTCTGTGTGAGTGTGTGTGTGTGTATGTGTCTGTGAGTGTGTGTCTGACTCTGTGAGAGAGTTTGAGTTTGTGTGTGTGAAACAGTGAGTGTGTCAGTGTGTCATTCTCTGTGCATGTGAGACTGCGTGTGTCTGTGTGTGAGTGTGACTGTGAGCATGTGTGTGTTTGTGTGAGTGTTTGTCTCTCTGAGAGAGAGTGTGTGTGAGAGTGTGTGTGTGTGTGAGTCTGTGCGCGTGAGTCAATGCGTAAATGTGTGACAGTGTGTCATTCTCTGTTTATGTGTCTGTCAGAGTGTCTGTGTGTGTGTGAGAGAGTGTGTGTCTGTCTCTCTCTCTGTGAGAGTGTATGTGTACGTGAGAGAGAGATGTCTGTCTGTGAGAGGGAGTGTATGTGTGTGTTTGTCTGTCTGTCTCTCTCTGTGAGTGTGTATGTGTATGTGAGAGAGAGAGAGAGAGAGAGAGTGTCTGTCTCTGTGAGAGGGTGTGTGTGTGTGTGTGTGTGTGTGTGTGTGTGTGAGAGAGAGAGAGAGAGAGACTGTCTCTGTGAGAGGGAGTGTGTGTGTGTGTCCGTCCCTGAACCCCCAGGTCTCTCTGTTCTCCAACACGACCTGCCATTCCCTTATAGAAACCCCTCACGGTTCTATAAACCTCGATATAGTCACGATCTCCAGCCTCGTGTTGTAACCCAAACTCTCCCGTTCCCGTCAAATGAACATGCAGGACTCCCTCACACCCACCCCCCCCCACCCCACACCGTGCCCAGACAGCAGTGGGGGCTAGATCAATGGAAATGTTTCAGTGGGAGGGGGGGCAGATGTTCAAGGTGCTGGAGAGGTGAGGGGGAGGAAAGGGGACACTTGGGTGGGTGATGGACACACTCCTGCTTTTGAGATGTAACTTAAGGGACAGTTGGGAGGGGGGGGGGGGTGGTAACCTAAGTCAGCGGCTGACATAGGCACCATCCCGGCACCTTCTCCAGGGGCACTTAGAGACAGGCAACAAAGACTGGGCCCAGCCAGCAACACGTCCACACTCTCCCCCCTGACCAAGCGAACGGTTAGAAACCTTACGATGCACTTCTGCCCCACGTTAGACCGGAATTTAAGTCTAACCCCAGTCGGACGGTAAGACGGAAGTTAACAAGAGCGGTGCCCAAGTTAGAGCGATCTAGCCTGGGGCGGGACGGGACTTACGAGGCAATGCAACCAAAGCTGAAACGTAACTTATGATGCAGCTTAACCTAACGTGATACATAACGTGAGATGTGACTTTACCCAGGATGATAACTAACCTACGATACAACTTAACCCAGGGTGATAACTAACCTACGATGCAACTTAACCCAGGGTGATACCTCACCTACGATACAACTTAACCCAGGGTGATAACTAACCTACGATACAACTTAACCCAGGGTGATACCTCACCTACGATACAACTTAACCCAGGGTGATACCTCACCTACGATACAACTTAACCCAGTGTGATACCTAACTTACGATACAACTTAACCCAGGGTGATACCTCACCTACGATACAACTTAACCCAGGGTGATACCTCACCTACGATACAACTGAACCCAGGGTGATACCTCACCTACGATACAACTTAACCCAGGGTGATACCTCACCTACGAAACAACTTAACCCAGGGTGATACCTAACTTACGATACAACTTTTGTTTTGTTTGAGGGAGAGGAACAGTTCCCTCCTCACTGCATCTCCCTGCTCCAAGAGCAAACAGCAAGACTGAGGGAGCTGTTAAAAATCTCAGGAGAGAGAGAGCAGGAGCAGCAGCAGCAGCAGCAGCAGCAGCACTCAGTAAAGGACTCGAGAAGCTTCATCTTTAATTGCAGCAAGTACAGAATCACTGACACTGACAACTGGGTGATGGGTGTGTGGATCTGACTGGGAATCGCTGCGGGTTTGTCTGTCTCTGACTGGATGTGTGTGTCTGGAAATGTGTGTGCACCTGTATCTGTGCGTGCAGGCCTGTGTCTGTGTTTCTGACTGTCTGTGTGTGCACATGCAGCTGTATGTATATGTCTGTGTTTCGGACTGTCCATGTGTGTGCCTGTATCCATGTATGTGCCTGTGTTTCTAACGGACTGTGTGGGCGTGTGCCTGTATCTGTGCATGTGTCTGTGTTTCTGACTGTGTGCACGCGTGCACCTGTATCAGTGCATGTGTCTGTGTTTCTGACTGTCTCTGTGTGTACGTGTGTGCCTGTATCTATGTATGTGTCTGTGTTTCTGACTGTGTGCATGCACGTCTGTATGTGTCTGTGTTTCTGACTGTCCATGTGTGTGCCTGTATCCATGTATGTGCCTGTGTTTCTGACTGACTGTGTGCGCGCGTGCCTGTATCTGTGCACATGTCTGTGTTTCTGACTGTGTGCGCACATGCACCTGTATCAGTGCATCTGTCTTCATTTCTGACTATGTGTCTGTATCTGTATATGTCTGTCCACTATTGTTTATCCTTCTGTCTGTGTGTGTTTGTGTCTGTGTGTGTATCTGTAAAAGTGTGTGTGTCTCTCTGTATCTTTATGACTCTATGCAGGTGCACGTGTATCCCTATGTGACTGAATGTGTATCCAAATCACTTGTATATATGAGTCCGCATGTATTTGTATAACTGTTCGTCTGTGTGTCTGTCCCTGTCCATGTTGGTTGGCGTAGGTCTGTGAACATCGATGTACATCTCCACGTGTCTGTGAGTGCACATGTGCATGTCTAGGACTGTGTGTATCAATGTGCCTGTGTGCGTGTGTGTGTATCAGTGTGTCTATGTGCATGTACACATGAATGTGCGCCTGTATCTGTTCATCTGTGTGTCTGTGCATGTACATGTATCAGTATTTTCATATCACTCAGTTTATATCCATGTGCCTGTACTTATGTGCATACACATCTGTATCTGTGCACACGCGCCTGTACCCATGTGTGTAGATGTGTGCACCTGTACGCGTGCCTGTACCCGAGTGAGTGTGATTGGGTATGTACACACGTGTGCCGGTACCTGTGTGATTGTGTGCGCGTGCGCCTGAGCGAGTGTGATTGCGTGCACACGCGCATGTGTCTGTACCTGTGTACGCAAGTGTGCCTGTACATCGGCGAATGTGATTGCGTGGTGCGTGCACGTGTGCCTGTACTTGTGGGTGTGCGCCTGTTCCTGAGTGAGTGAGATTGTGTGCGCACACGCGCATGTGTCTGTACCTGTGTGTGTTTGTGTGTGTGTGTGTGTGTGTGTGTGTGTGTGTGTGTGTGTGTGTGTAAGTGAGAGAGAGTGCGCGTGTGTGTGTGTGCGAGCGTGCGTGGATCAATCATAGCACTCTGCGATGCGGTCAGTTCCCTCCACTAGGCGCCGCACGAATGCTGAAGATGTGACGAGGATCTGGCCAATGGCGTACATCAGGGAGGAGGCCACACGCAGCATCTCCCTACAGGCGGAGAAAATTCCGGAAAGGAGAGACCACGTTAGATCCTGAGGTGGTTCACACCCAGAGCCTGGCCACTCAGTCCTGTAAAAACCCAGAAGGGATCACCAAATTCCGACCCCGGTGTGCGCAACATGGCCGCCTCCCTGTCTCCAGGGCAACAGTGACCTCACCCCCATCGAACCCAGCACAGAGACGGTGGATAGATGGGAATGCTTCCCTCCCCAGACCCAGGTGGGGGATGGGGTGGGGGGGGGGGAGGGGAGGATTCATTGATTCCATTGAACGTCAAGGGTGGGGTAGGGGTTGTTGGCTAGATCCCCTCTCGTCTGGGGCAGGCACTGCCCAGTCGTTGGGTGGCGCAAACTACGCTCGGGCGTTTTTAACACCTCAAACATGGAGATCGGCCAGGTCTTGCGGCGTTGGCACCCATTGAGTTACAGGTAGACCTGGGCGGGGGGTTGGTGGGGGGGGGGGGGGGGGGGGTGGCAGGTGACGGTGGTTGAGAAGGTGTTTAACACGCTTGCCTTCATCGCTCAGACCTTTTGAGTACAGGGAGCTGGGGACGTCACATTGGGGTTGTACAGGACATTGGCGAGGCTTCGTCTGGAGTACCGTGTCCAGTTCCCGTCGCCCTGTTACAGGGAGGGATATCATTAAAGCCGGAGGGGGTTCGGCAGAGATTTCCCAGGACATTGCCGGGAACGGAGGGTTTGAGTTACAGGGAGAGGCTGGGTCTTTTCTTTCTCCCTGGAGCGTCGGAGATTTGAGGTTTATGAGATTGTGATGGGTACAGCTAAGGTGAATGGGAGTTTGTCTTTTCCCTAGAGTTGGGGGGGGGGGGGGCACATTTACAAAGTGAGGGGCGAGAGGTTTAAAAAAAAAGGACACGAGGGGGCAATTCATTTTGCGCAGAGGGTGGTTCACGTGTGTGGACTGAGCTGCCAGAGGAAGTGGTGGAAGCTGGGGACGGTTACAAAGACATTTGGATAAGTGCACGAACAGGGAAAGGTTTGGAGGGATGTGGGCCAGGAGTGGGACGAGGGTCAGCATGGGCTGCTTGGGCCGAAGGGTCTGTGTCCATGCTGTCTGACTCTACCGTCGCATTGTCCTCTGCAGGATATAAAATTGGTGGGCCCATTTAAAATTCGGGTACCTTTTCGCGTTACCCTGATGTGCGCAAGATGAAATAGAGTCATCCAGCACCGAAACAGACCCTTCGGCCCAGCTCATCCCTGCCGACCCTGATATCCCTAACCTAATCCAGTCCCCGTTTGCCAGCCCTCGGCCCATTACCCTCCAAACCCTCCCTATCCCTGTCCCCATCCCCTTTTTCAATGCTGTCATTGTACCAGCCCCCACCCCCTACCTCTGGCAGCTCATTCCACACACGCACCACCCTCTGGGTTAACCTTTTAAATCTTTCCCCTCTCACCCTAAACCTGTGCCCCTCTAGTTCTGGACTACCCCCCACCCCAGGGGAAAAGACCTTGTCTATTTACCTTATCCATGCCCCCTCATGGTTTTGTAAATTTCCGAAGGGTCACCCCCTCAGCTCCAGGGAAAACAGCCGCAGCTTCTCCCTGGAGCTCAAACCCTCGCAGCAACATCCTTTTCAAGTTTTGACAACATCAGGGGCGGCACGGTAGCTCAGTGGTTAGCACCGCTGCCTCACGGTGCCAGGGACCCAGGTTCGATTCCAGCCTCTGGGGTGACTGTCCGTGTGGAGTTTGCACACTCTCTCCCCCAGTGTCTGTGTGGGTTTCCTCCAGGTGCTCCTGTTTCCTCCCACAGTCGAAAGATGTACAGGTTAGGGTGGAATGGCCGTGCGAAATTACCCATAGTGCCCAGGGATGTGCAGGTTAGGGTGGATCGGCCGTGCTAAATTACCCATAGTGCCCAGGGATGTGCAGGTTAGGGTGGATTGGCCGTGCTAAATTACCCATAGTGCCCAGGGATGTGCAGGTTAGGGTGGATTGACCATGCGAAATTACCCATAGTGCCCAGGGATGTGCAGATTAGGGTGGAATGGCCGTGCGAAATTACCCATAGTGCCCAGGGATGTGTAGCTTAGGGTGGATCGGCCGTGCTAAATTACCCATAGTGCCCAGGGATGTGCAGGTTAGGGTGGATTGGCCATGCGAAATTACCCATAGTGCCCAGGGATGTGCAGGTTAGGGTGGATTGACCATGCGAAATTACCCATAGTGCCCAGGGATGTGCAGATTAGGGGGAATTGGCCGTGCTAAATTACCCATAGTGCCCAGGGATGTGCAGGTTAGGGGGGGATTGGCCGTGCTAAATTACCCATAGTGCCCAGGGTTGTGCAGGTTAGGATGGATTGGCCATGCTAAATTACCCATAGTGCCCAGGGATGTGCAGGTTAGGGTGGATTGGCCGTGCTAAATTACCCATAGTGTCCAGGAATGTGCAGGTTAGGGTGGATTGACCATGCTAAATTACCCATAGTGCCCAGGGATGTGCAGGTTAGGGGGGATTGGCCGTGCTAAATTACCCATAGTGCCCAGGGATGTGTAGCTTAGGGTGGATCGGCCGTGCTAAATTACCCATAGTGCCCAGGGATGTGTAGGTTAGGGTGGATTGGCCATGCGAAATTACCCATAGTGCCCAGGGATGTGCAGGTTAGGGTGGATTGACCATGCGAAATTACCCATAGTGCCCGGGGGTGTGCAGGTCAGGGTGGATTGGCCGTGCTAAATTACCCATAGTGCCCAGGGATGTGCAGGTTAGGGTGGATTGGCCGTGCTAAATTACCCATAGTGCCCGGGGGTGTGCAGGTCAGGGTGGATTGGCCGTGCTAAATTACCCACAGTGTTAGATGCCTCTGTCAGAGGGAAATGTGTCTGGGTGGGTCACTCTTCAGAGGGTCGGTGTGGACTGCTTGGGCCGAAGGGCCGTAGGGAATCGACTCCAATCTTTCCGATAAGGAGGAGACCAGAATTGAACACAGTGTTCCAAAGGCGGCCTAGCCAAATGCCGGAACATGACCTGCCCAACTCCTGGACTCAATGACAAGCCCTTACAGTCCAATTCCGACATCATTGATGGCAACACCATGGGATCCCTCGATTTCCCCTCCCTCCCTTCCCAGAGGAGTGAGCCATCTTTCACGTTTATTACCTGATCACCTTCTTTGGACCCAGACACTTGACATCGAAGGTCATAGAGTACAAGCCATAAAACGTGGCCCGGACGTTGAGGGAGCCAAACAGATCCCTCGGGCTGAGTTTGTAGATGTCAAAGGTGATTCGGGCGATATCTTTGGCGTTCCTGGGCTTCTGGGTGAGCGAGTAGGAAACCATTCCCCTCTGCGAAAGAACGGTAGCTGCAGATTACATGGTTCAGGTACAGAGTAAAGCTCCCTCTACACTGTGCCCCCCATCCCAGGGACAGGGACAGCACGGGGTTAGATACAGAGTAAAGCTCCCTCTACACTGTCCCCCCATCCCAAGGACAGGGACAGCATGGGGTTAGATACAGAGTAAAGCTCTCTCTACACTGTTCCCCCATCCCAGAGACAGCACGGGGTTAGATACAGAGTAAATCTCCCTCTACACTGTCTCCCCCCATCAAACACTCCCAGGGACAGGGACAGCACAGGGTTAGATACAGAGTAAGGCTCCCTCTACACTGTCCCCCCCCCAATCCCACGGAGAGGGACAGCACAGGGTTAGATACAGAGTAAAGCTCCCTCTACACTGTCCCCCATCCCAGGGACAGGGACAGCACGGGGTTAGATACAGAGTAAAGCTCCCTCTACACTGTTCCCCCATCCCAGAGACAGCACGGGGTTAGATACAGAGTAAAACTCCCTCTACACTGTCTCCCCCCATCAAACACTCCCAGGGACAGGGACAGCACAGGGTTAGATACAGAGTAAAGCTCCCTCTACACTGTCCCCCCATCAAACACTCCCAGGGACAGGGACAGCACGGGGTTAGATATAGAGTAAAGCTCTCTCTAAACTGTCCCCCCCATCAAACACTCCCAGGGACAGGGACAGCACGGGGTTAGATACAGAGTAAAGCTCCCTCTACACTGTCCCCCGCCATCCCAGGGACAGGGACAGCTTGGGTCGGCATCTCAGGCCTGGCCTAGGCTTCGCTGTCGACCCTGATGGGGGCCCCCTCGATTAGAGGGCGTTGCTGGGCGCCGTTGGAGAGGTGTGTGGAGACAGGGCCCGAACCGGGTACGGGTCACCCCTTTTCCCCTGGCGGGGGGTGGGCCTCAGTGCAACCCCACCGGCAATGATGGGTGGGCGGGGGGGGGGGTTGGCGGGGATGTGTTCCTCTGATAGCCACTGTGACGGTCGCCATGGTTACCAGCTCACGGTCCCTCCCAAGAGCACGAGCGGAATTGGGTCAGTGGGCCCGGGGGTGGGGGGGGGGGAAGAGGGGTGGGAGATCCAAACCCGATAGGCCCCGCACCTCGCACAAGGCCGGGAGGTAAGGTCTGGCCACCCAGGCCTGATCCGCCATTGTCTGCCATCCGACCGCGACCCTCGACCCTCGACCCTCGACCTCCCTCCATCAAGCGCCGATCCACTAGGCCCCACCACCGTCAGCGATCTCTGCTCCTCCTCAAATTCTGCCCCCCCCACCGCCGGTTTTGAGAAGGGTGGGGGGGAGGTTGGTAAAGGAGCCCGGGCCCCGCTTCCCCTCCTCCACCTCCCCCCCCCCCCCCCCCCCCCCCCCTCTCTCCCTGTCCCTCCTGACCCACACCTTGGGGGCCCACCACCGCTGGCCCTTCTGCAGCACCATGAAGGCCGTGTCGTCGTCAAGGTGTTGGAAGAACTCTTCGCTGTCCACTGCGGTGCCGTCTTCGTCCAGGACCACGCTGACGGCACCCGCGATCAAGAGAACATCCAGGGCCTGTGCGTGAGGGAGGGCACACCAGGAGAGAAGCACAACGCTGTGAGAGACAGCAGAGGAGGTAGGCCGTTCGGGCCGTCGTTCCCCCCCTCCCCCACACCCTTTCAATGAAATTTGACTGTCCACTAATACCCCTTCCTGGTTAAATCTCTCTCTCTGTCTCAGCCTTGAATACCCTCAATGCCCCAGCCCTCCATTCCCCTTCCTGGTTAAATCTCTCTCTCTGTCTCAGCCTTGAATACCCTCAATGCCCCAGCCCTCCATTCCCCTTCCTGGTTAAATCTCTCTCTCTGTCTCAGCCTTGAATACCCTCAATGCCCCAGCCCTCCATTCCCCTTCCTGGTTAAATCTCTCTCTCTGTCTCAGCCTTGAATACCCTCAATGTCCCAGCCCTCCATTCCCCTTCCTGGTTAAATCTCTCTCTCTGTCTCAGCCTTGAATACCCTCAGTGCCCCAGCCCTCCATTCCCCTTCCTGGTTAAATCTCTCTCTCTGTCTCAGCCTTGGATACCCTCAATGCCCCAGCCCTCCATTCCCCTTCCTGGTTAAATCTCTCTCTCTGTCTCAGCCTTGAATACCCTCAGTGCCCCAGCCCTCCATTCCCCTTCCTGGTTAAATCTCTCTCTCTGTCTCAGCCTTGAATACCCTCAATGCCCCAGCCCTCCATTCCCCTTCCTGGTTAAATCTCTCTCTCTGTCTCAGCCTTGAATACCCTCAATGCCCCAGCCCTCCATTCCCCTTCCTGGTTAAATCTCTCTCTCTGTCTCAGCCTTGAATACCCTCAGTGCCCCGGCCCCCGACTGTCCCCTGTGGTAAATTATTCCACAGATTCACACTCCCCCCTCCCCTCAGAGAGAGAAGAAATTCCTCCCTGACTCTGTCTTCAATGGGTGACCCCCTCACTCTGAGATGACGCACTCCCTGTGGTCCTAGACTCTCCCACACGAGGGGGGAGCAACCTCCCCACATCTCCCCCTGTCAGTCCCCTCCCTCCCCTTGTCTGTCTCAATAAGATCCCCTCTTGTTTTTCTAAACCCTAATGAGTACAGGCCCGACCGACTCCCCCTCTCCTCATAAGGCAGTCCCCCCCACCCCCCGTCCCCGGGATCATCCCGAGGGAACCTTCTCCGAACTGCCTCCCAGTGTCTGGGAATCATTGCTTAAGTGAAGAATTCTATAACCCCTTCCCTATCCCTGTCCCCATCCACCTTTTCAATGCTGTCATTGTCCCACCCTCCACCCCCTTCCTCCGGCAGCTCATTCCACACACGCACCACCCTCTGGGTGAGAACGTTACCCCTCAGCTCCCTTTCCCCTCTCACCCTAAACCTACCCCCCTCTAGTTCTGGACTCCCTCCACCCCGGGGGGGGGGGAAAGACCTTGCCTATTTACCCCTATCCGTGCCCCCTCATGGTTTTATAAACCAGGTCACCCCCCTCAGCCTCCGACGCTCCGGGGAAAACAGCCCCAGCCTGTCCAGCCTCTCCCTGTAGCTCAAACCCTCCAACATCCTTGTAAATCTTTCCTGAACCCTTTCACAACATCTTTCCAATAGGAAGGAGACCAGAATTGCTCGCGATATTCCAACAGTGGCCCTAACCAATGTCCTGTACAGCCACAACCTGACCTCCCAACTCCTGTACTCAATACTCTGCCCAATAAAGGAGAGCATCCCAAACACCTCCTTCACTATCCTATCGACCTGCGACTCCACTTTCAAGGAGCTATGAACCTGCACTCCAAGGCCTCTTGGTTCAGCAACACTCCCCAGGACCTTACCCTTAAGTGTATAAGTCCTGCTAAGATTTGCTTTCCCAAAATGCAGCCCCTCACATTTATCTGAATTAAACTCCATCTGCCACCCCTCAGCCCATTGGCCCATCTGGTCCCGATCCTGTTGTAATCTGAGGTAACCCTCTTCACTGTCCACTACACCTCCAATTTTGGGGTCATCTGCAAACTTACTAACTGTATGTCTTATGCTCGCATCCAAATCATTTACGTAAATGACAAAAAGTAGAGGACCCAGCACCGATCCTTGTGGCACTCCACTGGTCACAGGCCTCCAGTCTGAAAAACAACCCTCCACCACCACCCTCTGTCTTCTACCTTTGAGCCAGTTCTGGATCCAAATGACTAGTTCTCCCTGTATTCCATGAGATCTAACCTTGCTAATCAGTCTCCCGTGGGGAACCTTGTTGAACGCCTTACTGAAGTCCATATAGATCACATCTACTGCTCTGCCCTCATCAATCTTCTTTGTTACTTCTTCAAAAAACTCAATCAAGTTTGTGAGACATGATTTCCCACGCACAAAGCCATGTTGACTATCCCGAATCAGTCCTTGCCTTTCCAAATACATGTAGATCCTGTCCCTCAGGATTCCCTCCAACAACTTGCCCACCACCGAGGTAAGGTTGCACTCCAAGATCTCTTTGTTCAACAACACGCCCCACGAACTTACTGGAGTAAGTCTGGCCCTGGCTTGCCTGTTGTGAGAAACCTCGAGAGCTGGTGGCACTTGAATGCAGGACTCCCAGCTCAGAGGTTGGGTCACTACCCCAGTGTCGCAACACCTCTAACCATGAAAACAGCTTGAAAATTCACCCTTCCTCCCAAATCGCCCGTGGCCTACTCCACCCGACGAATTCTGGCCCACCCACTGGGCCGAACTCTTCGCCGTTGTATATCCCCCCCCCTCCCTTCCTAACGAACCGGACCTTTGTACAGTGAGGAGATTTCCCGACCTCAACGCCGGCCTTTCCTACCACGCAAGCCCTCCAGAGCAAGTGGAGGCGGCTGAGGGGTCATGGCCAATCCACCTCCGGGTGCTCCGGCTTCCTCCCACAGTCCAAAGACGTGTAGGTTAGGGTGGATTGGCCGTGCTAAATTACCCATGGTGCCCAGGGATATGCAGGTTAGGGTGGATTGGCCGTTCTAAATTACCCATAGTGCACAGGATGTGCAGGTTAGGGTGGATTGGCCACACTAAATTACCCATAGTGCACAGGGATGTGCAGGTTAGGGTGGATTGGCCATGCTAAATTACCCATAGTGCCCAGGGATGTGCAGGTTAGGGAGGATTGGCCATGCTAAATTACCCATAGTGCCCAGGGATGTGCAGGTTAGGGAGGATTGGCCATGCTAAATTCCCCATAGTGCCCAGGGATGTGCAGGTTAGGGTGGATTGGCCGTGCTAAATTACCCATAGTGCCCAGGGATGTGCAGGTTAGGGTGGATTGGCCACGCTAAATTACCCATAATGCCCAGGGATATGCAGGTTAGAGTGGACTGGCCGTGAATTACCCATAGTGCCCAGGGATGTGCAGGTTAGGGTGGATTGGCCATGCTAAATTACCCATAGTGCCCAGGGATGTGCAGGTTAGGGTGGATTGGCCACACTAAATTACCCATAATGCCAGGGATCTGCAGGTTAGGGTGAATTGGTTGTGCTAAATTACCCATAGTGCCCAGGGATGTGCAGGTTAGGGTGGATTGGCCGTGCAAAATTACCCATAGTGCCCAGGGATGTACAGGTTAGGGTGGATTGGACGTGCTAAATTACCCATAGTGCCCAGGGATCTGCAGGTTAGGGTGGATTGACCGTGCTAAATTACCCATAGTGCCCAGGGATGTGCAGGTTAGGGTGGATTGGCCATGCTAAATTACCCATAGTGCCCAGAGATGTGCAGGTTAGGGTGGATTGGCCATGCTAAATTACCCATAGTGTCCAGGGATGTGCAGGTTAGGGTGGATTGGCCACACTAAATTACCCATAATGCCCAGGGATGTGCAGGTTAGGGTGGATTGGCCACACTAAATTACCCATAATGCCAGGGATCTGCAGGTTAGGGTGAATTGGCTGTGCTAAATTACCCATAGTGCCCAGGGATCTGCAGGTTAGGGTGGATTGGACGTGCTAAATTACCCATAGTGCCCAGGGATCTGCAGGTTAGGGTGGATTGGCCGTGCTAAATTACCCATAGTGCCCAGGGATGTGCAGGTTAGGGTGGATTGGCCGTGCTAAATTACCCATAGTGCCCAGGTCTGTGCAGGTTAGGGTGGATTCGCCGTGCTAAATTATGCATAGTGCCCAGGGATGTGCAGGTTAGGGTGGATTGGCCGTGCTAAATTACCCATAGTGCCCTGGGATGTGCAGGTTAGGGTGGATTGGCCACACTAAATTACCCATAATGCCAGGGATCTGCAGGTTAGGGTGAATTGGTTGTGCTAAATTACCCATAGTGCCCAGGGATGTGCAGGTTAGGGTGGATTGGCCGTGCAAAATTACCCATAGTGCCCAGGGGATGTACAGGTTAGGGTGGATTGGACGTGCTAAATTACCCATAGTGCCCAGGGATCTGCAGGTTAGGGTGGATTGACCGTGCTAAATTACCCATAGTGCCCAGAGATGTGCAGGTTAGGGTGGATTGGCCATGCTAAATTACCCACAGTGTCCAGGGATGTGCAGGTTAGGGTGGATTGGCCACACTAAATTACCCATAATGCCAGGGATCTGCAGGTTAGGGTGGATTGGACGTGCTAAATTACCCATAGTGCCCAGGATCTGCAGGTTAGGGTGGATTGGCCGTGCTAAATTACCCATAGTGCCCAGGGATGTGCGGGTTAGGGTGGATTGGCCATGCTAAATTACCCATAGTGCCCAGGGATGTGCAGGTTAGGGTGGATTGGCCGTGCTAAATTACCCATAGTGCCCAGGGATGTGCGGGTTAGGGTGGATTGGCCGTGCTAAATTACCCATAGTGCCCAGGGATGTGCAGGTTCGGGTGGATTGGCCGTGCTAAATTACCCATAGTGCCCAGTGATGTGCAGGTTAGGGTGGATTGACCGTGCTAAATTACCCATAGTGTCCAGGGATGTGCAGGTTAGGGTGGATTGGCTGTGCTAAATTACCCATAATGCCAGGGATCTGCAGGTTAGGGTGAATTGGCTGTGCTAAATTACCCATAGTGCCCCAGGGATCTGCAGGTTAGGGTGGATTGGACGTGCTAAATTACCCATAGTGCCCAGGGATCTGCAGGTTAGGGTGGATTGGACGTGCTAAATTACCCATAGTGCCCAGGGATCTGCAGGTTAGGGTGGATTGGCCGTGCTAAATTACCCATAGT
>NW_027310036.1:109443-171710 GCF_047496795.1 Chiloscyllium punctatum
TGTCCCCCTCCTGTCCCCCTACTCCCTCCCCCTCCTGTCCCCCTACTCCCTCCCCCCTCCTGTCCCCCTACTTCCCTCCCCCTCCTGTCCCCCTACTCCCTCCCCCTCCTGTTCCCCTACTCCCTCCCCCTCCTGTCCCCCTACTCCCTCCCCCTCCTGTCCCCCTACTCACTCCCCCTCCTGTCTCTACTCACTCCCCCTCCTGTCCCCCCTCTCCCTCCCCTCCTGTCCCCCTCCTGTCCCCCTACTCCCTCCCCCTCCTCCCCCTCCTGTCCCCCTACTCCCTCCCCCTCCTGTCCCCCTACTCCCTCCCCCTCCTGTCCCCCTACTCCCTCCCCCTCCTGTCCCCCCTACTCCCTCCCCCCTCCCTGTTCCCCTACTTCCCTCCCCCTCCTGTCCCCCTACTCCCTCCCCCTCCTGTCCCCCTACTCCCGTCCCCCTCCTCGTCCCCTACTCACTCCCCCTCCTCTCTACTCACTCCCCTCCTGTCCCCCTACTCCTCCCCCTCCTGTCCCCCTCCTGTCCCCCTACTCCCTCCCCCTCCTGTCCCCCCTACTCCCTCCCCCTCCTGTCCCCCTACACCCTCCCCCTCCTGTCACCACTCCCTCCCCCTCCTGTCCCCCTACTCCCTCCCCCTCCTGTCCCCCTACTCCCTCCCCCTCCTGTCCCCCTACTCCCTCCCCCTCCTGTCCCCCTCCTCACTACCCCTCCTGTCCCTCTACTCCCTCCCCCTCCTGTCTCTACTCCCTCCCCCCTCCTGTCCCCCCTACTCCCTCCCCCTCCTGTCCCCCTACTCCCTCCCCTCCTGTCCCCCTACTCCCTCCCCCTCCTGTCCCCCTACTCCCTCCCCCTCCTGTCCCCCTACTCCCTCCCCCTCCTGTCCCCCTACTCCCTCCCCCTCCTGTCCCCCTACTCCCTCCCCCTCCTGTCCCCCCTCCTGTCCCCCTACTCCCTCCCCCTCCTGTCCCCCCTACTCCCTCCCCCTCCTGTTCCCCTACTCCCTCCCCCTCCTGTTCCCCCTACTCCCTCCCCTCCTGTCCCCCTACTCCCTCCCCCTCCTGTCCCCCTACTCCCTCCCCCTCCTGTCCCCCTACTCACTCCCCCTCCTGTCTCTACTCACTCCCCCTCCTGTCCCCCTACTCCCCTCCCCCTCCTGTCCCCCTCCTGTCCCCCTACTCCCTCCCCCTCCTGTCCCCCTACTCCTCCCCCTCCTGTCCCCCTACTCACTCCCCCTCCTGTCCCTCCACTCCCTCCCCCTCCTGTCTCCACTCCCTCCCCCTCCTGTCCCCCTACACCCTCCCCCTCCTGTCACCACTCCCTCCCCCTCCTGTCCCCCTACTCCCTCCCCCTCCTGTCCCCCTACTCCCTCCCCCTCCTGTCCCCCTACTCCCTCCCCCCTCCTGTCCCCCTCCTCACTCCCCCTCCTGTCCCTCTACTCCCTCCCCCTCCTGTCTCTACTCCCCTCCCCCTCCTGTCCCCCTACTCCCTCCCCCTCCTGTCCCCCTCCTGTCCCCCTCCTCCCTCCCCCTCCTGTCCCCCTCCTGTCCCCCTCCTGTCCCCCTACTCCCTCCCCCTCCTGTCCCCCTACTCCCTCCCTCTCCTGTCCCCCTACTCCCTCCCCCTCCTGTCCCCCTACTCCCCTCCCCCTCCTGTTCCCCTACTCCCTCCCCCTCCTGTCCCCCTACTCCCTCCCCCTCCTGTCCCCCTCCTGTCCCCCTACTCCCTCCCCCTCCTGTCCCCCTACTCACTCCCCCTCCTGTCCCCCTACTCCCTCCCCCTCCTGTCCCCCTCCTGTCCCCCTACTCCCTCCCCCTCCTGTCCCCCTACTCCCTCCCCCTCCTGTCCCCCTCCTCACTCCCCCTCCTGTCCCTCTACTCCCTCCCCCTCCTGTCTCTACTCCCTCCCCCTCCTGTCCCCCTACTCCCTCCCCCTCCTGTCCCCCTACTCCCTCCCCCTCCTGTCCCCCTACTCCCTCCCCCTCCTGTCCCCCCTACTCCCTCCCCCTCCTGTCCCCCTACTCCCTCCCCTCCTGTCCCCCTCCTCACTCCCCCTCCTGTCCCTCTACTCCCTCCCCCTCCTGTCTCTACTCCCTCCCCCTCCTGTCCCCCTACTCCCTCCCCCTCCTGTCCCCCTACTCCCTCCCCCTCCTGTCCCCCTACTCCCTCCCCCTCCTGTCCCCCTACTCCCTCCCCCTCCTGTCCCCCTACTCCCTCCCCCCTCCTGTCCCCCTACTCCCTCCCCCCTCCTGTCCCCCTACTCCCTCCCCCTCCTGTCCCCCTACTCCCTCCCCCTCCTGTCCCCTACTCCCTCCCCCTCCTGTCCCTCTACTCCCTCCCCCTCCTGTCCCCCTCCTGTCCCCCTACTCCCTCCCCCTCCTGTCCCCCTACTCCCTCCCCCCTCCTGTCCCCCTACTCCCTCCCCCCTCCTGTCCCCCTCCTGTCCCCCCTACTCCCCTCCCCCCTCCTGTCCCCCTACTCCCTCCCCCTCCTGTCCCCCTACTCACTCCCCCTCCTGTCCCCCTACTCCCTCCCCCTCCTGTCCCCCTACTCCCTCCCCCTCCTGTCCCCCCTACTCCCTCCCCCTCCTGTCCCCCTACTCCCTCCCCCTCCTGTCCCCCTACTCCCTCCCCCTCCTGTCCCCCTACTCCCTCCCCCCTCCTGTCCCCCTACTCACTCCCCCTCCTGTCCCCCTACTCCCTCCCCCTCCTGTCTCTACTCCCTCCCCCTCCTGTCCCCCTCCTCACTCCCCCTCCTGTCCCCCTCCTCACTCCCCCTCCTGCTCCCCCTACTCACTCCCCCTCCTGTCCCCCTACTCCCTCCCCCTCCTGTCTCTACTCCCTCCCCTCCTGTTCCCCTACTCCCTCCCCCTCCTGTCCCCCTACTCACTCCCCCTCCTGTCCCTCCACTCCCTCCCCCTCCTGTCTCCACTCCCTCCCCCTCCTGTCCCTCTACTCCCTCCCCTCCTGTCCCCCTCCTCACTCCCCCCTCCTGTCCCCCCTACTCACTCCCCCTCCTGTCCCCCTACTCCCTCCCCCTCCTGTCCCCCTCCTCACTCCCTCTCCTGTCCCCCTACTCCCTCCCCCTCCTGTCCCCCTACTCCTCCCCCTCCTGTCCCCCTCCTCACTCCCCCTCCTGTCCCCCTCCTGTCCCCCTACTCCCTCCCCCTCCTGTCCCCCTACTCCCTCCCCCTCCTGTCCCCCTCCTGTCCCCCTCCTCACTCCCCCTCCTGTCCCCCTCCTCACTCCCCCTCCTGTCCCCCTCCTCACTCCCCCTCCTGTCCCCCTCCTCACTCCCCCTCCTGTCCCTCTCCTCACTCCCCCTCCTGTCCCTCTACTCCCTCCCCCTCCTGTCCCCCTACTCCCTCCCCCTCCTGTCCCCTACTCCCTCCCCCTCCTGTCCCCCTACTCCCTCCCCCCTCCTGTCCCCCTACTCCCTCCCCCTCCTGTCCCCCTACTCCCTCCCCCTCCTGTCCCTCTCCTCCCTCCCCCTCCTGTCCCCCTACTCCCTCCCCCCTCCTGTCCCCCTACTCCCTCCCCCTCCTGTCCCCCTACTCCCTCCCCCTCCTGTCCCCCTACTCCCTCCCCCTCCTGTCCCCCTACCTCCCGCCCCCTCCTGTCCCTCTACTCCCTCCCCCTCCTGTCCCCCTACTCCCTCCCCCTCCTGTCCCCCTACTCCCTCCCCCTCCTGTCCCCCTACTCCCTCCCCCTCCTGTCCCCCTACTCCCTCCCCCTCCTGTCCCCCTCCTGTCCCCCTACTCACTCCCCCTCCTGTCCCCCCTCCTCACTCCCCCTCCTGTCTCTACTCCCTCCCCCTCCTGTCCCCCTACTCCCTCCCCCTCCTGTCCCCCTACTCCCTCTCCCCTCCTGTCCCCCTACTCCCTCTCCTCCTGTCCCCCTACTCCCTCCCCCTCCTGTCCCTCTAGTCACTCCCCCTCCTTCCTCTTCCTACACCCACTCTTGCCCCTCCTTTACTTCCTACCCCTCTTGCATTCTTACACTCACTGTCCCTCCCCTCCTGATCTGTTGACACTGCCCTTCCTGACCTGTGACACTGCCCTTCCTGACCTCTGTCCCTCCCCTCCTGACCTCTGACACTGCCCTCCTGAGCTCTGTCCTTCTCTCCTGACCTCTGACACTGACCCTCCTGACCTCTGTCCCTCCCCTCCTGACCTCTGACACTGACCCTCCCTGACCTCTGACACTGACCCTCCTGACCTCTGTCCCTCCCCTCCTGACCTCTGACACTGACCCTCCTGACCTCTGACACTGACCCTCCTGACCTGTCTCTCCCCTCCTGATCCCTGACACTGCCCCTCCTGACCTGACACTGCCCCTCCTGACCTCTGACACTGCCCTCCTGAGCTCTGTCCCTCCCCTCCTGACCTCTGACACTGCCCCTCCTGACCTCTGACACTGACCCTCCTGACCTCTGTCCCCTCCCCTCCTGACCTCTGACACTGATCCCCCTGACCTCTGACACTGACCCTCCTGACCTGTCTCTCCCCTCCTGATCCCTGACACTGCCCCTCCTGACCTGACACTGCCCCTCCTGACCTCTGACACTGCCCTCCTGAACTCTGTCCCTTCTCTCCTGACCTCTGACACTGACCCTCCTGACCTCTGACACTGCCCCTCCTGATCCCTGACACTGCCCTCCTGATCCCTGACACTGCCCCTCCTGACCTCTGACACTGCCCCTCCTGACCCCTGACACTGCCCCTCCTGACCTCTGACACTGCTCTCCTGACCTTTGACACTGCCCCTCTTGACCTCTGACACTGCCCCTCTTGACCTCTGTCCCTCCCCTCCTGACCTCTGACACTGCCCCTCCAGACCTCTGTCCCTCCCCTCCTGACCTCTGTCCATCCTCTCCTGACCTCTGGACACTGCTCTCTTTACCTCTGTCCCTGCCCTCCTGATCCCTGACACTGCCCTCCTGACCTCTGCCCCTCCCCTCCTGACCTCTGACACTGTCCCTCCTGACCTCTGACACTGCCCCTTCCTGACCTGACACCTGCCCTTCCTGACCTCTGACACTGCCCCTCCTGACCTCTGTCACTGCCCCTCCTGACCTCTGACACTGACCCTCTTGACCTCTGTCCTCCCCTCCTGACCTCTGACACTGCCCTCCTGATCCCTGACACTGCCCCCCTGACCACTGCCCCCCCTGACCACTGACACTGCCCCTCCTGACTTCTGTCACTGCCCCCCCCGACCTCTGTCACTGACCCCCCCCGACCTCTGTCACTGACCCCCCCGACCTCTGACACTGCCCCCTCCTGACCTGTCACTGCCCCCCCGACCTCTGACACTGTCCCTCCTGACCTCTGACACTGCCCCTCCTGACCTCTGACACTGCCCCCCGACCTATGACACTGTCCCCCGACCTCTCTCACTGCCCCTCCTGACCTCTGACACTGCCCCTCCTGACCTCTGACACTGCCCCTCCTGACCTCTGACACTGCCCCTCCTGACCTCTGACACTGACCCTCTTGACCTCTGTCCCTCCCCTCCTGACCTCTGACACTGTCCCTCCTGACCTCTGACACTGTCCCTCCTGACCTCTGACACTGCCCCTTCCTGACCTCTGACACTGCCCTTCCTGACCTCTGACACTGCCCCCCCTGACCTCTGACACTGCCCCTTCTGACCTCTGACACTGCCCTTCCTGACCTCTGACACTGCCCCCCCTGACTTCTGACACTGCCCCTCCTGACCTCTGACACTGCCCCCCCTCCTGTTAGGCAGTGAATGTTCTCAGTAGTTTGAATTGGGAATACCTCACAATGGAGACACCTCTGCACCTTGTGCTCTTTGGAACGAACCCTTCACAAAGTAAATGAGACGGTTTGAAAGAGAGAGACTGTCTCATTGCAAAGAACAGCAGCTTGAGTACAACTTCCAGAAGATCGTACATCCTCCAAAGATCGGCCATGATCATATTGAATGGTGGTGCAGGCTCGAAGGGCAGAATGGCCTCCTCCTGCACCTACTGTCTACTGTCTATTGTGTATAAGCTTCTTGACTGAACTTACTCTGTCCGATGCTGACAGAGAGAGAGAGACCCAGTTTGTGGCGACAGTCAGCCTGTTTGATTTGAACCCAGACAGTCAGAGAGACAAATTGCCTGGTGCGGTAGTGTCTGTTTTCTGAAACCCTGCCCATCACGGATTAACCCAGTGGTAAACCCAGTGAAAGACCTCATCACCGCAGGTTGGAGGTACCATAAAGGCAAATTTGAAAGCAGGAATCCAGGAAAGTGCAACCAGCCAACAAGAAATGGTCCAGGAAGACAGCACAGTGCCAATAACTTTTATGTGAAGTGACTTCGGCGACAGACAAACACTCAGATAATTTGTGAACAATCATTTTTGTCTCGAATGCAAAAGGAAAATCTGTTTAAAGGAGCCTTATATTATTATAATTTCTTCCACTCCTGGAAGTTGTACGATGATAGGGTCAAGGGTAGTTACTTGCACAATTCAAACTTACACCTCAACCTCAATACTGTTGTGCAATTACATCTAATTTACATTAAACTTGTTCTTTAACAATCACTGAAGGATGCTGTGACACAGATACTGGAGTATAAACAGCTGGAAATGACACAAGTGACAGACATCATCACCTCCTTTTATAAATTCAACACTTGTGACTAACGTAGAATAGTGTGTGTGTGTTTGAGAGGGAGAGGGAGAGTGACAGAGTGTGTGTAAGAGAGAAAGTATGTTGTGTGCATGTGTGTGAGAGAGAGAGAGAGAAAATGTGTGAGAGAGTGGGTGAGAAAATGTGTGAGAGGGACAGAGGGTGTGTGTGCAAAAGAGGGAAAGAGTGTGTGAGTGAGAGAGAATGTGAGAGAGAGAGTGTGTGAGAGAGAGAGAAAGTCAGTGTGTGCGTGCAAGAGAGTGTGTGTGTGAAAGACGGAGAGAGAGGGAGAGAGAAAGAGTGTGTTTGTGTGAGAGAGGGAGAGACAGAGTGTGAGTGCGTGCGAGAGAATGTCTGTATGAAAGAGGGAGAGAGAGGAAGAGAGAGAGTGTTTGTGTGAGCGAGGGAGAGGGTGTGCATGTGAGAGAGAAAAAGAGAGACAGACAGTGTGTGTGCGTGCGAGAGAGTGTGTGTGTGAAATAGGGAGAGAGAGAGAGAAAGAGAGAGAGTGTGTGTGTGTGAGAGAGTGAGACACAAAGACTGTATGAGATAAGGAGAGAGGGAGAGAGAACGAGTGTGTGTGTGAGTCTGTGTGAGTTTGTGTGTGTGTGAGTGTGATTCAGCTTTCCACATCCAAATTCAGGACTCACAGACGACACTCACCAGGCGATAGCGAACCCACTTTTCATTGCTGTACAGAAAGCTTCCGGCAAAGATTGGAGTCAACTGGGCAGGCTCAACGTACTTGTGCAAGGCCCGGATGGATAGTAGTGTCTCTGTCTGCAGTCGGGATGGGAACACAGCTGTGTTAGTGAGCTCCCTCCATCACCTCAAATCCCCATACTGTCCCCACCACCGCCATCACACACTCCCAGGGACAGGGACAGGGACAGTACGGGGTTAGATACAGAGTAAAGCTCCCTCTACACTGTCCCCCCCATCAAACACTCCCAGGGACAGGAACAGCACAGGGTTAGATACAGAGTAAAGCTCCCTCTACACTGTCCCGCCCATCAAACACTCCCAGGGACAGGGACAGGGACAGTACGGGGTTAGATACAGAGTAAAGCTCCCTCTACACTGTCCCCCATCAAACACTCCCAGGGACAGGAACAGCACAGGGTTAGATACAGAGTAAAGCTCCCTCTACACTGTCCCACCCATCAAACACTCCCAGGGACAGGGACAGCATGGGGTTAGATACAGAGTAAAGCTCCCTCTACACTGTCCCCACCACCGCCATCACAAACTCCCAGGGACAGGGACAGCACGGGGTTAGATACGGAGTAAAGCTCTCTCTACACTGTCCCCCCCATCAAACACTCTCAGGGACAGGGACAGCACGGGGTTAGATACAGAGTAAAGCTCCCTCTACACTGTCCCCCCCATCAAACACTCCCAGGGACAGGGACAGGGACAGCACGGGGTTAGATACAGAGTAAAGCTCCCTCTACACTGTCCACCATCAAACACTCCCAGGGACAGGGACAGCACGGGGTTAGATACAGAGTAAAGCTCCACTACACTCTTCCCCCCCCCCCATCCCAGGGACAGGGACAGCACGGGGTTAGATACAGAGTAAAGCTCCCTCTACACTGTCCCCCCATCAAACACTCCCAGGGACAGGGACAGCACGGGGTTAGATACAGAGTAAAGCTCTCTCTACACTGTCCCCCCATCAAACACTCCCAGGGACAGGGACAGCACGGGGTTAGATACAGAGTAAAGCTCCCTCTACACCGTCCCCCCCCCATCAAACACTCCCATGGACAGGGACAGCACAGGGTTAGATACAGAG
The DNA here is from genome assembly GCF_047496795.1 of Chiloscyllium punctatum. Classification (NCBI taxonomy): domain Eukaryota; kingdom Metazoa; phylum Chordata; class Chondrichthyes; order Orectolobiformes; family Hemiscylliidae; genus Chiloscyllium; species Chiloscyllium punctatum. The sequence goes on from NW_027310036.1 coordinate 117,885, forward strand.
TAAAGCTCCCTCTACACTATCCCCCCATCCCAGGGACAGGGACAGCACGGGGTTAGATACAGAGTAAAGCTCCCTCTACACTGTCCCCCCCATCAAACACTCCCAGGGACAGGGACAGCACAGGGTTAGATACAGAGTAAAGCTGCCTCTACACTGTCCTCCCATCAAACACTCCCAGGGACAGGGACAGCACGGGGTTAGATACAGAGTAAAGCTCCCTCTACACTGTCCTCCCATCAAACACTCCCAGGGACAGGGACAGCACGGGGTTAGATACAGAGTAAAGCTCCCTCTGCACAGGTTAGGGTGGACTGGCCTTGCCAAGTTATCCCATCGTGTGCAGGGATTTGCAGGCGTGGAGGGAGTTAGCCATTGGAAATGCAGGGGTTACGGGGAGAGGGGGTGGAGCTGGGCGGGGTTCCCCTGGGAGGGCCAGCCCCGAATCGACAGGCCGGATGGCCTCCCTCGGCGCTTTCGGGATGCCCGTTGTTCCCCCCTGCAGACCTCCCAGGGCAGCTCAAACAATTGAGAGGTCCTTCGGAGAGCGCCGCGCGGACGTAACGGCTGACCAGCCGATTCTTTCCCCTCTGACAAGATGGCGGACACATCAGATTCGCTCACGCTCGCCATCTCGGCTTGGGCGCTGTCCCTGAGCATCGACGGGAAGCTGCGTCCTCCCCAACTCAGACATCAAACCCCGACAGGACGAATGGTTAATGGGGGGGGGGGGGGGGGGAACGTGCTGGGGTGCTGCTCCCACTCCGGGCTGGGAGCGCCCACGACGCAACCTCCGAGTGGCGATGACTCGGCCCAACGAGACCACATCTGGACAATCGCGAGAGCTCCACCCGCCCCTCGCCTGACCCCGCACGCCCCAGCACAGGATCGACTTTGCCTCACACAGCAAGGAGGGAGAATCCCCGACGGTGCAGGCAGAGGCCGTTCGGCCCATCGGGTCGGAACCGACCTGCCGAAGGGAATCCCACCCCAGACCCACCGCTACTCCCATCGTGGAGGGTTAAACACCCACCAAGACTGCACATCCCTGGGCACTATGGGTAATTTAGCATAGCCAATCCACCCTAACCTGCACATCCCTGGGCACTATGGGTAATTTAGCACGGCCAATCCACCCTAACCTGCACATCCCTGGGCACTATGGGTAATTTAGCATGGTCAATCCACCCTGACCTACACATCCCTGGGCACTGTGGGTAATTTATCACGGCCAATCCACCCTAACCTGCACATCCCTGGGCACTATGGGTAATTCAGCACGGCCAATCCACTCTAACCTCCACATCTTTGGACTGGGGGAGGAAATCGGAGCACCCGGAGGAAACCCTCACAGACGGGGGGGGCGACTGTCTGTGTGGGGATCGCATGGTCTCCTGAGGCTGGAAATCCAACCTGGGTCCCTTCGGCGTCAGTACTGACCGCTGAGCCACCGCGCCTCTCTGCAGGGTCTGACGGACTGGTACAGAGTGAGCCAGGTCATTAAACGACGCCTCTACCCCCCCGCCCCCCACACCTCCCCCAACCCCTAACCCGGGGTGAAACGCCTGGGTTCCAGATGTACCTGAACGCCGGTCAGCAGCTCCACATTGCCTGAAGACTCCTTGGCAGCCAGCACCAGGACGGAGTGAATCCCACCAGGAACGGTTTTCTGTTGAAGTGTGGGGGGGACCGGGAGAGGGGTGGGGAGAAAGTGGGGCAAGGTGAGACAGGCATGTCTGAACAGTAACACCACGTCTGTGTTTAACTCTCACCTCCTTCCTTCAATAAGGTGCCCCGAACTCAACCTGAGGAATGCCTCGTGCCCGAAACGTCGATTCCCCTGCTCCTTGGATGCTGCCTGACCTGCTGCGCTTTTCCAGCCACACATTTTTGGCTCTAATACTGATCTGACCAATGATGGGAGGAGGTGTAGCACCACTTCCTTGCTTGTATAACCTATGCCTCTAGTTATAAACGCTAGGTTCCCACATGCCTTCTTAACCACTGTTTCAACTTACCTGTCCACCTCCCGAGACTTATGTACATGTACCACAAGGTCTCTCTGCGCCTGTACCCCTCTCAGTGTTGTACCATTGAACCCTGTCATGTCCCCCTTCATGTTTCTCCCACCAAAATGCATCACCTCACATCACTCCGCACTGAAACTCATCTGCCCCTTTGATCGAGTCCTCCCTGGAGTCGCCCCATCACAACTCGCTGTCCTCCCTGGCGTAGTACCTTCCGCAAATCTCGAGCTTTTGCCCATCTCCAAAGCGTTTAGATGAATGACAGAAAGTAGCGGTCCCAACACTGAGGCCTGAAGGACGCCACCTTCCATTAGCACCTCTGGTTCACCGGTGACCCACAGGGTAAGGACGCTGCTGTCCCATACCCCTGGGTCTGGCCCGCGTTCCAGACCCACAACAATGCGGTGAACTACCCTCTGAAAGGTCTCCAGCAAGTTCCTCACTGCTGGGGCCACTGGGGATCAGCAGAACAGACAGGTCTTGCCAGCCAACCTTTGCGCCAATGGCTATTCGATGCTGCTGAGGGCTCATCAGTCCCAAACCTTTCTCGTGTGTTAACTCGTGGGGCCATATCAAGTGCTTTCTGAAGTCCGAATCTCCTGCCTTCAAGGGACACCAGCAAATCAGACAGGTTTTTACAACACAGTTTCGCGGTCACCTTAGTGAGACAAACATTACAACTGACAGGTAAACCTGAAGTCAATAGAGCGCAGCTCTTTCTCTTTCTGTGTTTTTTGATCGTGCCCCGTTTGGAAGGCAAGGAGGAATCACTGCAGAAAAGTCGGATATAGTTAGCGGTGTATACACTGCGGCCAGACCGGTGCAGTACAACGAGGCTTCCTTGTTTGGAGGCAACAGGAGGGAGACATCAAAACGGAGTGGGAAACATCCAGAGACCGCAGACAGAAAGAATCCCTCTCTCTCTCTCTCCATCTCTCTCTACCCATGTGGGAAAAAGGCAGAAACTGCCCAGAAAGATCAAAAGAAAGAGCTCATACAGGGAAAATACCTCAGTTCAGGCATCAAACTGTGGAACTAACTTCACTGTAAAGACAGCAACGTTCCAAACATCTAACGGTCTGCGAGATTTTCCACCTGGACTTTTTGATATTCTGAATTTTGGTCACCCTTTCTGCATTCTTTCCAACCAACAATGTTTGTTTCAAAGTGTCTCCCTTTGGTCCATCTTAACGTGTGCGTGTATTTGGGGTTTGAAGGGGTAGAGTCTAAGTTGCACAAATGGGGCGGCCAAGACTGCTATCTCAAGGCGCAGCGACCCAGGTTCGATCCCAGCTTGGGGCGACTGTCTGTGTGGAGTTCGCACATTCTCCACACCTCCCGCCCCCGCCCGTGTCTACATGGGTTTCCACCCACTAGTGGAAAACCAAGGTGGACTGGCCGTGATAAATTACCCATACGCAGGTTGGGTGGGTTCGGCTGTGGGAAATACAGAGATTTTGTGTGCGTGTGTGTCTGAGAGAGTGTGAGAGAGAGAGAGTGAGAGATAAAGCGAGTCTTGAGAAGATTTGAAGCTCAGGTCGAGGTTCTGGATGTCGGTTTGCTCGCTGAGCTGGAAGGTTGATTTTCAGACGTTTCGTCACCGTACGAGGTAACGTCATCAGTGAGCCTCTGAATGAAGCACTGGTGGGTGTAGCCTGCTTCCTATTTATAAGTTTTGAGTTTCCTAGGTTTGGGTGACGTCATTTCCTGTTCTTTTTCTCCGGGGGTGGGTCAGAGAGAGAGTGAGCCTGGGCGGGATGCCCTTTAGAGGGATGGTGTGGACTCAATGTGCCTGCTTCCACACGGTGGGGATTCTAAATTTAAAAATCTGTTCCTTTGCTTTTTTCTTGAACGTCACAACTGTCCGAGTGAAGGTGTTGTTACCGCTCCCGAAGAAACCTGACGCGGTTTGCTTTTCGTCAGTCTGGCGAATTGAGGTTCCCACCTGGTTCCACGTTCACTCGTGACATCGGTAGACTCTCACACGGAGCGTCGGAATCCAAACAGCCGTTGCCTCTGTGGCGAACGAGGGGCTTCGATCGTGGGATTCGTGTGAAGTCGGTCACGGCGCACACAAAAGGCTCAGGCTGACGTCAACAGACGGACTGGAACGGATAACAAATCGCTTCTTCCGTTGAAACCCTTCCCAGAATTTTCTACAAGGAGTGGCGTTCTTAAAACGCCTTGGCGGTTTCGGCAGTTCCCTAACGCATTCCTGAACTCAGGCACGTCTGTCTTAATAGTCCCGCGTTGCACACTCCCTCTCCTGAGAGAGCGCGCCCTTACTGAAGGACAGCTCCGACAGACCCAATCCAAAGGGGCAGCCTTTCCAAAAGGGTCGCCCGCCTGCACGGAACGATCCAGAAGACTCAAAGCCGCTCCTGTGCCGGGCTGCTCTCGGCATTCCCGGTTTCGGAGACCTTAGTGGGAACCGTAGAGGAGTCAGCCATCCCACTCATGCTTCCTCTGAACGCGGCGTTGGAGCCCGCTCCCCTCCCCATTCAAGACGAGGAGCGCTGCGCTCGGGGGAACCCGGCCTCAAGGTGGTGCCGCGGCGTTCCCGCCACAGATCCCCCCGCGTTGCCAGCTCATTGGCACTGCGGCATCTCGTCCACCGCACCTTGGACATTCCCCCCCGCTCATCTGCTGACTGACTGGGAGCCTGGTCTGTCCCCCTGGGTAGGGCTGGACTGTGCCTGCGTCACTGGAACAGAACCCAAGGGAATGCCAGGGCAGGAAGGGTCAAGCACGTTAGCACTGTGGCATCACCCCCCCACCCCCACCCCACCCCACCCCACCATCGCAATTGCCTCTGAGGTGAGCCACAAACCTTGCTCGTGGGGGGGGGGGGGGGGGGGGGGGAGGGGGAGAGGCGCAACCGTAGACACCGGGGCCAGTTCTGCCGGTGGCACTCACCTGGAAGACGTGGAGGGCTTCCCCCAGGACCGCGGCAGGCTGGCTCACACGGGCGTCGATCAGGAGCCGGAAGCCCGCCATCCGCACCTCCTTTCTGCGGGAACACCAACAGCAACAGCAACAACAACAAAAATAAAAGGGGCGATATGAGAATGCAAGGATTCGCGAAAGGCAAGGGTGTACAGGAGGGTGGAGGGCGGGGGTGTGGGGGGGGGAGTGGATGGAGAGGAAGTGAGGAGCGCAGGACGGGGGGAGGGGCTGGGCTGAATGGGGGAAAAAGAGAGAGAGAGAGAGACACAGAGAGAGAGAGAGACAGACAGAGAGAGACAGAGACAGACAGAGAGAGACACAGACAGAGAGAGAGAGAGAGAGACAGAGAGAGACACAGATAGAGAGACAGTGACAGACAGAGAGAGACACAGATAGAGAGAGACAGAGATAGATAGAAAGATAAACACAGAGAGAGAGAGAGAGACAGTGACAGACAGAGAGACAGAGAGAGAGAGAGAAACAGACAGAGAGAGAGACAGTGACAGAGAGAGAGAGAGACAGAGATAGATAGAGAGAGAAACACAGAGAGAGAGAGAGACAGTGACAGACAGAGACAGAGAGATAGAAATAGATAGAGAGAGAAACACAGAGAGACAGAGAGAGAGACATTGACAGAGAGAGAGAGACAGAGACAGATAGAGAGAAACACAGAGAGACAGTGACAGACAGAGAGAGAGAGAGAGAGAGACAGAGACTGACAGAGAGACAGAGATAGATAGATAGAGACAGTGACAAACAGAGGGACACAGAGAGAGAGAGAGACAGTGACAGACAGAGAGAGACAGACAGAGACAGAGAGAGACACAGAGACAGAGATAGATAGAGAGAGACACAGAGAAAGAGAGACAGTGACAGAGAGGGATCACAGAGAGAGAGACAGAGAGACAGAGATAGTTAGAGAGAGAGAGACAATGACAGACAGAGAGAGACATAGAGAGAGAGACAGAGACAGAGAGAGATAGATAAAGAGAGAGACACAGAGACAGAGATAGAGAGAGAGACAGTGACAGACAGAGCGAGACACAGAGAGAGAGAGACAAAGACAGAGAGAGAGAGAGACACAGAGAGAGAGAGAGAGACAGTAACAGACAGAGAGACAGAGAGAGAGACAGAGAGACAGAGATAGATAGAGAGAGACAAAGAAAGAGAGAGAGAGAGAGAGTGACACAGAGAGAGAGACACAGAGAGAGAGAGAGGGACAGAGAGAGAGAGATAGATAGAGAGAGACACACAGAGAGAGAGACAGAGAGAGACACAGAGAGACACAGAGAGAGAGACAGAGACAGAGAGAGACAGAGACAGAGACAGAGTTACAGAGAGAGAAAAAAGACAGACAGAATGCGACAGAGATAGAGAGCGAGAAACGGAGACAGAGAGAGAGAAAGAGAGAGAAGAGAGCAGGCAATCAGGACAGAGGCAGAGACAGGGTGAGACCTTTCGGGCAAAGACAGTGCTAGGTTTTGGAACAGGATGAGGCCTCTGAGCCCATCCCGTTGTTCAGTAGAGTCAGTGTTGCAGAGATCTACAACGCTCTTTGCCCAACACCTCCGTACCGGTCAAAACAACCACCTCGCTCTTCCAGTTCCAGCTCTCAGGGCTCGGCCCACAGCCGCAAGCGTACATCTAAATATGTCTTCGGTTTAATGAGGGTCTCTGCCTCTGCCACACCACTGCACGATCCAGATTCCCACCACCCTCTGCATAGCCACGGCCGATCTGTATCCTAACCATGGAAAAATCGGACAGCGGGGTAAGCTGTCGATACCATCGCTGCCGATCATCCCACCCAGTGCCCCCCCCCCCCCACTACCCTTCGATCTCCTCGTGCCCTGTATCTGACCACGAGTTATATCTCGCCTCTTCTGGAAGACATCGGCTGTCCCGGCGTTGGGCCGTTTTCTGTGACAGGGAGATCCACCCACTCTCTGGGCGAAGTCGTTTCTCCTCATCTCAATATATTACACAGAACGTTCCAGCGCCAGTACAGGCCCTTCGGCCCTGGAGGTTGTGCTGTACTGTGGGAACCAGTCTGAAGCCCATCTAACCAACACCATCCCATTCTCGTCCATATGCCTATCCAATGATCATTTAAATGCCCTTAAAAGTTGTGGAGTTAACTTCTGCTGCAGGCAGTGCGTTCCACGCCCCGACTCCTCTCTGAGTAAGGAACCTACCCCTTACATCTGTCCTGTATCTATCACCCCTCAGTTTAAAGCTGTGTCCCCTCATGCTCGCCCTCGCCATCGCCATCCGAGGGAAAGGGCCTCTCCCTGTCCGCCTTATCTAACCTTCTGGTCACCTTGATCAATGCGAGCGAGATTTGAGAAGATTTGTCGCTCAGGTTGAGGTTCTGGATGTGGGTTTGCTCGCTGAGCTGGAAGGTTCATTTCCAGACGTTTCGTCACCGTACGAGGTAACATCATCAGTGGGCCTCCGGACGAAGCACTGGTGGTGTCGCCCGCTTTCCAGTTATGTCTTTTGAGTTTCCTGGGGTTGGTGATGTCATTTCCTGTGGTGATATCATTTCCTATGGCAACACTATTTCCTGTTCCTTTTCGCAGGGGGTGGGGGTGGTTGGTAAATGGGGTCTAACTCGATGGGTTTGTTGGTAAGAGTTCCAGTTGGAATGCCACGCTTCTAGGAATTCTCGTGCGTGTCTCTGTTTGGCATGTCCCGGGATGCAAGGATACGGGTGTAATCGGACCTGCCAACTCAGCGATCAAGCCTGCACCCACATCCATCTTGATCAATATTCAGGCCCACCAGCACTCAACCCTGTCCCTCATCCCTCAGCACCAAAGGCGGGAAAAACCTGTTGATTTCAGCTTGGAAAGCGTCTCATTTTGTGGGCTCATGGGAGCATAGCTCTGGACCAAATGTTCGGGGGGTGGAGTGGGGTGGGTTCAAGTCCCCCGCTGGCAACTAGGTTCAGTCCAATTTCAATGAACGAATCTGGAAGATCAATTTATCGCAATCTTGACGACTTTGACCCTGGCCGTCAATCGTGTTGTAGCACCTCTGGTTCACCGGTGACCCACAGGGTAAGGACGCTGCTGTCCCATACCCCTGGGTCTGGCCCACATTCCAGACCCACAACAATGCGGTGAATTACCCTCTGAAAGGTCCCCAGCAAGTTCCTCACTGCTGGGGCCACTGGAGATCAGTAAAACAGACAGGTCTTGCCAGCGAACCCTGTTTTCCACAAAAATTTCATTTGATACTTTTTATGGGGAAGAGAGAGAGAGAAGTTCACACCTCTGTCCACAGACTGAGTGTCATAGAGCCATACAGCATGGAAGCAGACCCTTCGGTCCAACCCGTCCCTGCTGACGAGATATCCGAACCTAACCCAGTCCCCGTTTGCCAGCCCCTCGGCCCATTACCCTCCAAACCCTTCCTATCCCTGTCCCCATCCACCTTTTCAATGCTGTCATTGTACCAGCCTCCACCCCCTTCCTCTGGCAGCTCATTCCACACACGCACCACCCTCTGGGTGTAAAAGTTGACCCTTAGGTCTCTTTTATATCTTTCCCCTCTCACCTTAAGCTGAAAATGTGTCGCTGGAAAAGCGCAGCAGGTCAGGCAGCGTCCAAGGAGCAGGAGAATCGACGTTTCGGGCATCAGCCCTTCTTCAGGAAACTGGTTCGGGCTGATGCCCGAAACGTCGATTCTCCTGCTCCTTGGACGCTGCCTGACCTGCTGCGCTTTTCCAGCGACACAGTTTCAGCTCTGATCTCCAGCACCTGCAGGCCTCCCTTTCCCCTCTCACCCTAAACCTACCCCCCTCTAGTTCTGGACTCCCCCCACCCCGGGGGGGGGGGGGGGAAAAGACCGTGTCTATTTACCCCTATCCGTGCCCCCTCATGGTTTTATAAACCAGGTCACCCCCTTCAGCCTCCGACGCTCCGGGGAAAACAGCCCCGGCCTGTCCAGCCTCTCCCTGTAGCTCAAACCCTCCGACCCCGGCAACATCCTTGTAAATCTTTCCTGTAGCGGGGAGACCAGAACGGAACACAGTATTCCAAAAGTGGCCGAACCCCAATGCCTTCTACAGCGAATGACAGAGAGCTGCACACTAACAGAAGCGGAGAGTGAGAGAGACAGCGGCAGAAATGCAGGGTTAGTGAGAGACAGCAAATGTGATCGCATCAAGACATGGAAAGAATGATCGAGAGGAGAGTGAGGGAGAGACAGACACACAGAGAACGAGAGAGATAGAAAGAGAGCAATAAAGGGTGAGAGAAAATATAAGTTTGGTGACCCATTTTAAATTAATAATATCAAATTGACCATCCATTCCAACAGTGGAAGATAAGATCAGGCAGGACTGACGAAAAAATCCAGAAAACGTTCAAAATGACTCAGTTAACGCCATTGTCCAAAGTTAAAACTACCCTGAAAGGCAAAAGGGATCCCCCAACAGATGGGCTAAAGTTGGGCATGACGGAGAGATTAACTCTTCACAAAGCATCACTAATGGACAGACTCCCTCTTTATCGGGGGTCCCCGAGGGAGAGACTCCCCCTTTAACAGGGATCCCCGAGGGAGAGACTCCCCCTTTAACGGGGGTCCCCCGCGGGAGAGACTCCCCCTTTAATGGGGGTCCGTGAGGGAGAGACTCCCTCTTTAACAGGGGTCCGTGAGGGAGAGACTCCCCCTTTAACGGGGGTCCGTGAGGGAGAGACTCCCCCTTTAACGGGGGGGCCGTGAGGGAGAGACTCCCCCTTTAACGGGGGTCCCCGAGGGAGAGACTCCCCCTTTAACGGGGGTACCCGAGGGAGAGACTCCCCCTTTAACAGGGGTCCCTGAGGGAGAGACTCCCTCTTTAACGGGGGTCCGTGAGGGAGAGACTCCCCCTTTAACAGGGGTCCCCGAGGGAGAGACACCCCTTTAACGGGGGTCCCGAAGGGAGAGACTCCCCCTTTAACGGGGGTCCCCGAGGGAGAGACTCCCCCTTTAACAGGGGTCCCCGAGGGAGAGACTCCCTCTTTAACGGGGGTCCGTGAGGGAGAGACTCCCCCTTTAACAGGTGTCCCCGAGGGAGAGACTCCCCCTTTAACGGGGGTCCCCGAGGGAGAGACTCCCCCTTTAACAGGGGTCCCCGAGGGAGAGACTCCCCCTTTAACAGGGGTCCCCGAGGGAGAGACCCCCTCTTTAACGGGGGTCCGTGAGGGAGAGACTCCCCCTTTAACAGGTGTCCCCGAGGGAGAGACTCCCCCTTTAACGGGGGTCCCCGAGGGAGAGACTCCCCCTTTAACAGGGGTCCCCGAGGGAGAGACTCCCCCTTTAACGGGGGTCCCTGAGGGAGAGACTCCCTCTTTAACGGGGGTCCGTGAGGGAGAGACTCCCCCTTTAACAGGGGTCCGTGAGGGAGAGACTCCCCCTTTAACGGGGGGTCCCCGAGGGAGAGACTCCCCCTTTAACGGGGGGTCCCTGAGGGAGAGACTCCCCCTTTAACAGGGGTCCCCGAGGGAGAGACTCCCCCTTTAATGGGGGTCCCCGAGGGAGAGACTCCCTCTTTAACGGGGGTCCGTGAGGGAGAGACTCCCCCTTTAACAGGGGTCCCCGAGGGAGAGACTCCCCTTTTAACGGGGGTCCGTGAGGGAGAGACTCCCCCTTTAACGGGGGGTCCCTGAGGGAGAGACTCCCCCTTTAACAGGGGTCCCCGAGGGAGAGACTCCCCCTTTAACGGGGGTCCCCGAGGGAGAGACTCCCCCTTTAACAGGGGTCCCCGAGGGAGAGACTCCCTCTTTAACGGGGGTCCGTGAGGGAGAGACTCCCCCTTTAACAGGTGTCCCCGAGGGAGAGACACCCCCTTTAACGGGGGTCCCCGAGGGAGAGACTCCCCCTTTAACGGGGGTCCCCGAGGGAGAGTCTCCCCCTTTAACAGGGGTACCCGAGGGAGAGAGATCCTCTTTAAAACAGATCTCCTCTGGGCAGCCTCTCCCCCACCCCAATCTCCCCCCTTTCAAAGCTGCCCCCAATGCTGACATCCTATCTAGCGCACTCACAGTGCTTCAGGACATCCTTACTTTGAGATGGCATAATAGTACATGAGAATCCTGGCTAGTTGTGTGCTGGTACACTTTGGACTCTCCCAGATGGTGTTCTCCGTTGTCACGACAATCAGCGCCCGACCGTTTCTGTCCCTGTTCCCTGGAGTGTGCAAAAAAACACAACGAGGTGAAACCGCTGCCAAGGGTCTACTCAGATCCCTAACGGGTCTGAACAGTATTGTCCCAGGATGCACCACACCCGTCAAACATGCTTTACAGTGACTTAGCCTGCAGCACACCGGCGAGATCTCCAATGCACTGGACTCTGTACCTGACTCCCCCCTCCCCCCATTATCAACATCCTGAGGGTTCCCATTGAGAGAGAATCTAACCATCGCCCCCTTGACGTTCAATGGCGTTACCGTCACTGAATCCCCCTCTCCCCCCAACTATCAACATCCTGGGGGTTCCCATTGAGAGAGAATCTAACCATCACCCCACTGACGTTCAATGGCGTTACCATCACTGAATCCCCCCCTCCCCCCAAGTACCAACATCCTGGGGGTTCTTATTGACCAGAAACTGAACATGGACCCCCAGCCCTGTATAAACCCAGCCACTACAACAGCAGGGTCAGAGGCTGGGAATCCTGCAGCGAGTCACTCCCCTCCTGACTCTCCCACCCCCAGAGCCCTGTCCCACCACCAACAAGGCCCAGGCCAGGAGAGGGGAGGGAATACTCCCCACTTGCCCCTGGATGGGGAGGGGGGGGGGGAAGCTCCGACAACACTCGAGAAGCTCCACACCGCCCGGGGACAAAGCAGCCCCCTCCCCACCCCCAGCTCGATTGTACCCACCCCCACAAGCCCCCACTCCCTCCCTCCACCCCACCCACCCGACGCTCAGTCACAGCAGTGTGTGCCGTCCACATCATGCACTACAGAACCTCACTTGCTTGATTCGGGGTTTGGAAGGATTGACCTTTGAAGAGAAGCTGAGGGTGGGCCTGTACTCACTGGAGTTTTGAAGAATACCTTGTGTCAGGGGCGGGGGGATTGACTGGGAGAGATGTGGAGAGGTTGACCCCCTTGTGTGGGACAGTCTAGGACCAGAGTGGAGGGGAGCATCATCTCAGAATGAGGGGTCACCCATTGAAGATAGAGACTGAGAGGAATTTCTTCACTCTCTGAGGGGAGGGGGGGTAGGGAGGGAATCTGTGGAATACTTTACCACAGGAGGCTGTCGGAGCCGGGGCACTGAGGGTATTCAAAGCTGAGACAGAGAGAGAGATTTAACCAGGAAGGGGAATGGAGGGCCGGGGCATTGAGGGTATTCAAGGCTGAGACAGAGAGAGATTTAACCAGGAAGGGGAATGGAGGGCTGGGGCATTGAGGGTATTCAAGGCTGAGACAGAGAGAGATTTAACCAGGAAGGGGAATGGAGGGCTGGGGTATTGAGGGTATTCAAGGCTGAGACAGAGAGAGAGATTTAACCAGGAAGGGGAATGGAGGGCCGGGGCATTGAGGGTATTCAAGGCTGAGACAGAGAGAGATTTAACCAGGAAGGGGAATGGAGGGTTGGGGTATTGAGGGTATTCAAGGCTGAGACAGAGAGAGATTTAACCAGGAAGGGGAATGGAGGGTTGGGGTATTGAGGGTATTCAAGGCTGAGACAGAGAGAGAATTAACCAGGAAGGGGAATGGAGGGCTGGGGCACTGAGGATATTCAAGGCTGAGACAGAGAGAGAGATTTAACCAGGAAGGGGAATGGAGGGCCGGGGCATTGAGGGTATTCAAGGCTGAGACAGAGAGAGAATTAACCAGGAAGGGGAATGGAGGGCTGGGGCACTGAGGATATTCAAGGCTGAGACAGAGAGAAAGATTTAACCAGGAAGGGGAATGGAGGGCTGGGGCATTGAGGGTATTCAAGGCTGAGACAGAGAGAGAGAGATTTAACCAGGAAGGGGAATGGAGGGCTGGGGCATTGAGGGTATTCAAGGCTGAGACAGAGAGAGAGAGATTTAACCAGGAAGGGGAATGGAGGGCCGGGGCATTGAGGGTATTCAAGGCTGAGACAGAGAGAGAATTAACCAGGAAGGGGAATGGAGGGCTGGGGCATTGAGGGTATTCAAGGCTGAGACAGAGAGAGAATTAACCAGGAAGGGGAATGGAGGGCTGGGGCACTGAGGATATTCAAGGCTGAGACAGAGAGAGAGATTTAACCAGGAAGGGGAATGGAGGGCTGGGGTATTGAGGGTATTCAAGGCTGAGACACAGAGAGAGATTTAACCAGGAAGGGGAATGGAGGGCTGGGGCATTGAGGGTATTCAAGGCTGAGACAGAGAGAGAGATTTAACCAGGAAGGCGAATGGAGGGCTGGGGCATTGAGGGTATTCAAGGCTGAGACAGAGAGAGAGATTTAACCAGGAAGGGGAATGGAGGGCTGGGGCATTGAGGGTATTCAAGGCTGAGACAGAGAGAGAGATTTAACCAGGAAGGGGAATGGAGGGCTGGGGCATTGAGGGTATTCAAGGCTGAGACAGAGAGAGAGATTTAACCAGGAAGGGGAATGGAGGGCTGGGGCATTGAGGGTATTCAAGGCTGAGACAGAGAGAGAGATTTAACCAGGAAGGGGAATGGAGGGCTGGGGCATTGAGGGTATTCAAGGCTGAGACAGAGAGAGAGATTTAACCAGGAAGGGGAATGGAGGGCTGGGGCATTGAGGGTATTCAAGGCTGAGACAGAGAGAGAGATTTAACCAGGAAGGGGAATGGAGGGCTGGGGCATTGAGGGTATTCAAGGCTGAGACAGAGAGAGATTTAACCAGGAAGGGGAATGGAGGGCTGGGGCATTGAGGGTATTCAAGGGTGTGAGACAGAGAGAGGGAGATTTTTAATCAGGAAAGTAATCGAAGGGGAAAAGGCAGGAAAGTGGGAGTGGGGGATGATCAGATCCCACACAATCTCAGTGAATAGTGACACATACTCGATAGGTTGAATGGTCTGCTTCTACTCTTACATCCTTTGTCTTCTACGCGGTGTATCATCCAATCTGGAATACACTTCATGATATTTTCTGCTGCCCCAGCCCCATGTATGCCCCCCCCCCCCCCCCCCCCAAAGCCCTGAATACCTGGAAGGGAGATGACTCCAGAATAAATGATGTCCATTTCAAGCCTGAACAAATTGTCAGGGTAAGAGCCGATGGCAAAGGCTTGATCTTGGGCGCTCGGGATCTTCTGTGTTCTGAAACAAGTGTCCCCGCTTCCGACAGCGGGGGGGCGAAGAGAGGACACTTCAGATCCTGGGAGAGACGGGGAGTGGGAGAGATGGAGGGACGGGGAGTGGGAGAGATGGAGGGACGGGGAGTGGGAGAGATGGAGGGACGGGGAGTGGGAGAGATGGAGGGACGGGGAGTGGGAGAGATGGAGGGACGGGGAGTGGGAGAGATGGAGGGACGGGGTGTCGGGATGTGGGTGGGATGGGGACACAGACCGTGGGTGGGATGGGGACACAGACCGTGGGTGGGATGGGGACACAGACCGTGGGTGGGATGGGGACACAGACCGTGGGTGGGATGGGGAGTCAGACCGTGGGTGGGATGGGGAGTCGGACCGTGGGTGGGATGGGGACACAGACCGTGGGTGGGATGGGGACACAGGCCGTGGGTGGGATGGGGACACAGACCGTGGGTGGGATGGGGACACAGACCGTGGGTGGGATGGGGAGTCGGGCCGTGGGTGGGATGGGGACACAGGCCGTGGGTGGGATGGGGACACAGACCGTGGGTGGGCTGGGGACACAGACCGTGGGTGGGATGGGGACACAGGCCGTGGGTGGGCTGGGGAGTCAGACCGTGGGTGGGATGGGGACACAGACCGTGGGTGGGATGGGGACACAGACCGTGGGTGGGATGGGGAGTCAGGCCGTGGGTGGGATGGGGACACAGACCGTGGGTGGGATGGGGACACAGACCGTGGGTGGGATGGGGACACAGACGGTGGGTGGGATGGGGAGTCAGACCGTGGGTGGGATGGGGACACAGACCGTGGGTGGGATGGGGACACAGACCGTGGGTGGGATGGGGAGTCAGACCGTGGGTGGGATGGGGACACAGACCGTGGGTGGGATGGGGAGTCAGGCCGTGGGTGGGATGGGGACACAGACCGTGGGTGGGATGGGGACACAGACCGTGGGTGGGATGGGGACACAGACCGTGGGTGGGATGGGGAGTCGGGCCGTGGGTGGGATGGGGACACAGGCCGTGGGTGGGATGGGGACACAGACCGTGGGTGGGCTGGGGACACAGACCGTGGGTGGGATGGGGACACAGGCCGTGGGTGGGCTGGGGAGTCAGACCGTGGGTGGGATGGGGACACAGACCGTGGGTGGGATGGGGACACAGACCGTGGGTGGGATGGGGACACAGACCGTGGGTGGGATGGGGACACAGACCGTGGGTGGGATGGGGAGTCAGACCGTGGGTGGGATGGGGACACAGACCGTGGGTGGGATGGGGAGTCAGGCCGTGGGTGGGATGGGGACACAGACCGTGGGTGGGATGGGGACACAGACCGTGGGTGGGATGGGGACACAGACCGTGGGTGGGATGGGGACACAGACCGTGGGTGGGATGGGGAGTCAGACCGTGGGTGGGATGGGGACACAGACCGTGGGTGGGATGGGGAGTCAGACCGTGGGTGGGATGGGGACACAGATCGTGGGTGGGATGGGGAGTCAGACCGTGGGTGGGATGGGGACACAGATCGTGGGTGGGATGGGGACACACACCGTGGGTGGGATGGGGAGTCGGGCCGTGGGTGGGATGGGGACACAGGCCGTGGGTGGGATGGGGACACAGACCGTGGGTGGGCTGGGGACACAGACCGTGGGTGGGATGGGGACACAGGCCGTGGGTGGGCTGGGGAGTCAGACCGTGGGTGGGATGGGGACACAGACCGTGGGTGGGATGGGGAGTCAGACCGTGGGTGGGATGGGGACACAGGCCGTGGGTGGGATGGGGACACAGACCGTGGGTGGGATGGGGACACAGACCGTGGGTGGGATGGGGACACAGACCGTGGGTGGGATGGGGACACAGACCGTGGGTGGGACGGGGACACAGACCGTGGGTGGGATGGGGACACAGACCGTGGGTGAGATGGGGAGTCGGGCCGTGGGTGGGATGGGGACACAGACCGTGGGTGGGATGGGGAGTCAGACCGTGGGTGGGATGGGGACACAGACCGTGGGTGGGATGGGGACACAGACCGTGGGTGGGATGGGGAGTCGGACCGTGGGTGGGATGGGGACACAGACCGTGGGTGGGATGGGGACACAGACCGTGGGTGGGATGGGGAGTCAGACCGTGGGTGGGATGGGGACACAGACCGTGGGTGGGATGGGGACACAGGCCGTGGGTGGGATGGGGACACAGACCGTGGGTGGGATGGGGACACAGACCGTGGGTGGGATGGGGACACAGACCGTGGGTGGGATGGGGAGTCGGACCGTGGGTGGGATGGGGACACAGACCGTGGGTGGGCTGGGGACACAGACCGTGGGTGGGATGGGGAGTCAGACCGTGGGTGGGATGGGGACACAGACCGTGGGTGGGCTGGGGACACAGACCGTGGGTGGGATGGGGACACAGGCCGTGGGTGGGCTGGGGAGTCGGACCGTGGGTGGGATGGGGACACAGACCGTGGGTGGGATGGAGACACAGACCGTGGGTGGGATGGGGACACAGACCGTGGGTGGGATGGGGACACAGGCCGTGGGTGGGATGGGGACACAGACCGTGGGTGGGATGGGGACACAGGCCGTGGGTGGGATGGGGAGTCGGACCGTGGGTGGGATGGGGAGTCGGACCGTGGGTGGGATGGGGAGTCAGACCGTGGGTGGGATGGAGACACAGCCCGTGGGTGGGATGGGGACACAGACCGTGGGTGGGATGGGGACACAGGCCGTGGGTGGGATGGGGACACAGGCCGTGGGTGGGATGGGGACACAGACCGTGGGTGGGCTGGGGACACAGACCGTGGGTGGGATGGGGACATAGACCGTGGGTGGGATGGGGACACAGACCGTGGGTGGGATGGGGACATAGACCGTGGGTGGGATGGGGACACAGACCGTGGGTGGGATGGGGACACAGGCCGTGGGTGGGATGGGGACACAGACCGTGGGTGGGCTGGGGACACAGACCGTGGGTGGGATGGGGACATAGACCGTGGGTGGGATGGGGACACAGACGGTGGGTGGGACGGGGACACAGACCGTGGGTGGGATGGGGAGTCAGACCGTGGGTGGGATGGGGACACAGACCGTGGGTGGGATGGGGAGTCGGGCCGTGGGTGGGATGGGGACATAGACCGTGGGTGGGATGGGGACACAGACCGTGGGTGGGATGGGGAGTCAGACCGTGGGTGGGATGGGGACACAGACCGTGGGTGGGATGGGGACACAGACCGTGGGTGGGATGGGGAGTCGGACCGTGGGTGGGATGGGGACACAGACCGTGGGTGGGATGGAGAGTCAGACCGTGGGTGGGATGGGGACATAGACCGTGGGTGGGATGGGGACACAGACCGTGGGTGGGATGGGGAGTCAGACCGTGGGTGGGATGGGGACACAGACCGTGGGTGGGATGGGGACACAGACCGTGGGTGGGATGGGGACACAGACCGTGGGTGGGATGGGGACACAGACCGTGGGTGGGATGGGGACACAGACCGTGGGTGGGATGGGGAGTCAGACCGTGGGTGGGATGGAGAGTCGGACCGTGGGTGGGATGGGGAGTCAGACCGTGGGTGGGATGGGGAGTCGGACCGTGGGTGGGATGGGGACACAGACCGTGCGTGGGATGGGGACACAGACCGTGGGTGGGATGGGGAGTCAGACCGTGGGTGGGATGGGGACACAGACCGTGGGTGGGATGGGGACACAGACCGTGGGTGGGATGGGGACACAGACCGTGGGTGGGATGGGGAGTCGGACCGTGGGTGGGATGGGGACACAGACCGTGGGTGGGATGGGGACACAGGCCGTGGGTGGGATGGGGACACACACCGTGGGTGGGATGGGGAGTCAGACCGTGGGTGGGATGGGGAGTCAGACCGTGGGTGGGATGGGGACACAGACCGTGGGTGGGATGGGGAGTCAGACCGTGGGTGGGATGGGGAGTCAGATCGTGGGTGGGATGGGGACACAGACCGTGGGTGGGATGGGGAGTCGGACCGTGGGTGGGATGGGGACATAGACCGTGGGTGGGATGGGGAGTCAGGCCGTGGGTGGGATGGGGACACAGACCGTGGGTGGGATGGGGAGTCAGGCCGTGGGTGGGATGGGGACACAGACCGTGGGTGGGATGGGGACACAGACCGTGGGTGGGACGGGGACACAGACCGTGGGTGGGATGGGGACACAGACCGTGGGTGGGATGGAGAGTCGGACCGTGGGTGGGATGGGGACACAGACCGTGGGTGGGATGGGGACACAGACCGTGGGTGGGATGGGGAGTCGGACCGTGGGTGGGATGGGGACATAGACCGTGGGTGGGATGGGGAGTCAGGCCGTGGGTGGGATGGGGACACAGACCGTGGGTGGGACGGGGACACAGACCGTGGGTGGGATGGGGACATAGACCGTGGGTGGGATGGGGACACAGACCGTGGGTGGGACGGGGACACAGACCGTGGGTGGGATGGGGACACAGACCGTGGGTGGGATGGGGACACAGACCGTGGGTGGGATGGGGACACAGACCGTGGGTGGGATGGGGAGTCAGACCGTGGGTGGGATGGGGACACAGACCGTGGGTGGGATGGGGAGTCAGACCGTGGGTGGGATGGGGACACAGACCGTGGGTGGGATGGGGACACAGACCGTGGGTGGGATGGGGAGTCAGGCCGTGGGTGGGATGGGGACACAGACCGTGGGTGGGATGGGGAGTCAGACCGTGGGTGGGATGGGGACACAGACCGTGGGTGGGATGGTGACACAGGCCGTGGGTGGGATGGGGAGTCAGACCGTGGGTGGGATGGGGACACAGACCGTGGGTGGGATGGGGACACAGACCGTGGGTGGGATGGGGAGTCAGACCGTGGGTGGGATGGGGAGTCAGACCGTGGGTGGGATGGGGACACAGACCGTGGGTGGGATGGGGACACAGACCGTGGGTGGGATGGGGACACAGGCCGTGGGTGGGATGGGGAGTCGGACCGTGGGTGGGATGGGGAGTCGGACCGTGGGTGGGATGGGGAGTCAGACCGTGGGTGGGATGGGGACACAGACCGTGGGTGGGATGGGGACACAGACCGTGGGTGGGATGGGGACACAGACCGTGGGTGGGATGGGGACACAGACCGTGGGTGGGATGGGGACACAGACCGTGGGTGGGATGGAGACACAGACCGTGGGTGGGATGGGGACACAGGCCGTGGGTGGGATGGGGACACAGACCGTGGGTGGGCTGGGGACACAGACCGTGGGTGGGATGGGGACACAGACCGTGGGTGGGATGGGGACACAGACCGTGGGTGGGATGGGGAGTCGGGCCGTGGGTGGGATGGGGAGTCAGACCGTGGGTGGGATGGGGACACAGACCGTGGGTGGGATGGGGAGTCGGGCCGTGGGTGGGATGGGGAGTCAGACCGTGGGTGGGATGGGGACACAGACCGTGGGTGGGATGGGGACACAGACCGTGGGTGGGATGGGGACACAGACCGTGGGTGGGATGGGGACACAGACCGTGGGTGGGATGGGGACACAGACCGTGGGTGGGATGGGGACACAGACCGTGGGTGGGATGGGGACACAGACCGTGGGTGGGATGGGGAGTCGGACCGTGGGTGGGATGGGGACACAGACCGTGGGTGGGATGGGGACACAGACCGTGGGTGGGATGGAGAGTCGGACCGTGGGTGGGATGGGGAGTCAGACCGTGGGTGGGATGGGGACACAGACCGTGGGTGGGATGGGGACACAGACCGTGGGTGGGATGGGGACACAGACCGTGGGTGGGATGGGGACACAGACCGTGGGTGGGATGGGGACACAGACCGTGGGTGGGATGGGGACACAGACCGTGGGTGGGATGGGGAGTCGGACCGTGGGTGGGATGGGGACACAGACCGTGGGTGGGATGGGGACACAGACCGTGGGTGGGATGGAGAGTCGGACCGTGGGTGGGATGGGGACACAGACCGTGGGTGGGATGGGGAGTCAGACCGTGGGTGGGATGGGGAGTCAGACCGTGGGTGGGATGGGGACACAGACCGTGGGTGGGATGGGGAGTCAGGCCGTGGGTGGGATGGGGACACAGACCGTGGGTGGGATGGGGACACAGACCGTGGGTGGGATGGGGACACAGACCGTGGGTGGGATGGGGAGTCGGACCGTGGGTGGGATGGGGACACAGACCATGGGTGGGATGGGGAGTCGGACTGTGGGTGGGATGGGGAGTCGGGCCGTTGGTGGGATGGGGACACAGACCGTGGGTGGGATGGGGTCACAGACCGTGGGTGGGATGGAGACACAGCCCGTGGGTGGGATGGGGACACAGATCGTGGGTGGGATGGGGACACAGACCGTGGGTGGGATGGGGACACAGACCGTGGGTGGGATGGGGACACGGGCCGGGGGTGAGACCGGGACTCGGGCCGGGGGTGAGACCGGGACTCGGGCCGGGGGTGAGACCGGGACTCGGGCCGGGGGTGAGACCGGGACTCGGGCCGGGGGTGAGACCGGGACTCGGGCCGGGGGTGAGACCGGGACTCGGGCCGGGGGTGAGACCGGGACTCGGGCCGGGGGTGAGACCGGGACTCGGGTGGTTGACGCGGTGTGGACCTGGGCTGTTGCTGAGCCTCTAGGTCACAATGTGGGGTGACGGGGGGCTGTTGGTGCAATGAGGTGTGAGGCGGTAGGGACGTGGAGGTGAGAGATCGAAGGGGAGAGGTGACGCGGGACGATCGATGTATTGAATCTTCCAAATCCTCGTGATGTTTGCTCACGTTCCCAGCCCGACAAGTTTCATCAGAACCTAGAGAGAGAGAGAGAGAGAGAGACAGGAGAGACTGGGACTCGGGTACAGTATGGAGGGGCGGTGGGGATCAGGAAGGTGATGCTGTCACAGTGCTGGGGAGGGTACCACAATGCTGTCCCGACACGCTCCGGCGCGGCAAGGTGAGCAGGAATCCTCATTGCGACTTGCGGGCGACCAGAGTTTGAGAAATAACCTCTGCCCTTTTCACCTGGCTGCTCACACTGATCACTACCCCACCCCACCGCACCAATCCCCCACTCTTATCAAGGGGAAAAAAAAAGAGGCTCAAGTCCTCCCACTCTCATCAGACACTCCTGGGACGAGGACAGGTTCAGCCCAGAGCAACGCTCGCTCCCGATCTCTATCCGTTCTTTCAAAGAGGCCCGTTTTGTTTCGTGAAGACACCTATTGCGGGACTGTTACCCAACGCTCGTGCATTTGTATTAATTCTGTCCCGAAACATGTCCCCGCCACAGATCTTGCAGACGCCAATCCGACTTCACCCCCCCCTTGTTTCAGACTGGAGTGTGTGGTATGTGTTTCTTAACTTGGAGCACCCAGATACCTTTTAAATTACACGTGTGCCAGATTTTTAAGGGGTGCCACATGGATCTCTTTATGTTCAAGACCACACAAAAAGTCCGTTTTAATTTTCTCCTTCAGGACTAATTATTTACAGATTACTTTACGTCAGGCGAACGTACCTCGTTCCACCTACCACCTCAGCAGTGAATTTCACCCTCACCCATGTGCTGTTAGACAAACGTTACCACACACGGTCTAGAGGCAGCTCCACTGGATCGAACCCTGTGCTGTCCCTGTCCCTGGGATGGGGGGGACAGTGTAGAGGAAGCTTTACTCTGTATCTAACCCCGTGCTGTCCTTGTCTCTGGGATGGGGGGGACAGTGTAGAGAGAGCTTTACTCTGTATCTAACCCCGTGCTGTCCCTGTCCCTGGGAGTGTTTGATGGGGGGACAGTGTAGAGGGAGCTTTACTCTGTATCTAACCCCGTGCTGTCCCTGTCCCTGGGATGGGGGGGACAGTGTATAGGGAGCTTTACTCTGTATCTAACCCCGTGCTGTCCCTGTCTCTGGGATGGGGGGGACAGTGTAGAGGGAGCTTTACTCTGTATCTAACACCGTGCTGTCCCTGGGATGGGGGGGACAGTGTAGAGGGATCTTTACTCTGTATCTAACCCCGTGCTGTCCCTGTCCCTGGGAGTGTTTGATGGGGGGGGCAGTGTAGAGGGAGCTTTAGTCTGTATCTAACCCCGTGCTGTCCCTGTCCCTGGGAGTGTTTGATGGGGGGGACAGTGTAGAGGGATCTTTACTCTGTATCTAACCCCGTGCTGTCCCTGTCCCTGGGAGTGTTTGATGGGGGGGACAGTGTAGAGGGAGCTTTAGTCTGTATCTAACCCCGTGCTGTCCCTGTCCTCAGAATGTTTGATGGGAGACTATGTAGTAAGAGCTTTACTCTCCATCTCACCACACACTGTTCCTGTCCTGGGAGCGTTTAATGGGAGACTGTGTTGAGAGATCTAGACTCTATATGTAACCCCCATGCTGTCCCTGTCCTGGGAGTATTGGAAAGAGTTTGGGGAGTTGGGGGCGATTAGTCTCATCTTTCCCTTTTAAAGAATAAAAACTTCTTTTGTTTCATGGTAAAAGTTAGAGAGAGCCTGACGCTGAGTCCAACCCTGTACTGTAGTTGTCCTAGGAGCTTTTGATGGGGACAATGTTTAGAGCGAGAGGGGCTTTACCATGAGTTGGAAAGAGTAGGGGAAGCCTTACTTTCAATTCAAAAAAGTTAGAGATGTTTTGTTCTGTACCTAACCCCATGCTGCATCTGGCCTGGGAATGTTTGAGTCAGCCATCTTCAACCTTGGCTCGCCAAGTGCCTTTGTCAATTAGATTTTCCAACTGGACCAATGTTGATGGAGGTAGCAGGGTTGGGGAGGTGAGAATTGGGAGCCATATTTCTCCATAATATTCACGGGTGTACTTTCTAAGTGTTAGGTTTGAAACACTCGGGAAACGCGGCCTGTGCCGAATGAACTACCAGTGTGGAACAGCATTCAGGGCTCACCTTCTTGGGTCGGGCCTCTCGTGTTGTCCCCTTGCCAAATATCTCCACTGGGTGGTGGACCCGTTTCTCCCGCCACTCTGGCCTCGTTCAGGATCCTCTGGCCGTCTCCCTCACCAGTCGGTACAGGGGTAGGTGCAGACCTGGCGGGGGCAGTGCCATCACCGGAGACCGGCCTCCTGTCCAAAGACCCCCCCGGCGCCAACGTGGCGCTGGTTGCTGCCTCCGCCGCACGTGAGGCCCCCAAACCCCTCTGACGCCTGACCTGTAGGTCTGAGGGCGCAGTGTCCGCCTGCCCCAGGACGCCGGGAGATCTCCCCACCTCGCCCACGGCTCTCCACGGCTCTCCAGGTAGCAGTGCCCCCGCCCGCCACCTCTCAGAACCGGCGGGCCCACGGCCCTCCTCCATCTGTGTTCCTCGCGACGACACAGCTCTACGAGCTGCCGGGGAACGCCTGGATTCCGTTTCCAAGACCGACTGCGGAACCCTGTCTGAACTCATGCCCACCCCAGCCGAAAATGGCTCCCTTTTCCACGGTGATCCTGATCGTTCGATCAGTGAACACGCGGCCAATTTTGCTTTGATTCTCATTTTAGATCTCTCCGGCTCGACCGAAGACAGTTCGGTCACAGTTACTGGTGGGGGCTGTTCATCTGGCGACTGGTTCTGTTCAGCTTGCGATTGTTCAGTCCCCTTCGTTGATCTGTCCTGCTCGCCAAACGGAAGCCCACTTCCGATTATTAATTTACCCTGACCGGCCAATGCGGGTTCAGCCACAGTTGACTTCCGCTGCTGGGCCAATGGCTGGTCAGCCTGAGTTATTGACCTGTCCCGCACCGCCAATGGCGGCTCCAGTCCAAGCGTTGACCTGCTCTGCCCGGCCAATGGCATTTCAGAACCGGCCGATTCCTCCACTTCAGCCGGCGACCGCACAGCTCCAGCTTTTGACCGTTGCTGCTTGCCCAATGGCAGTCCAGGCCCAATTACCGAGCCATTCGGCTCGACCAACGGCCACCCAGTCCCACTGACCGACTGCGTCAAGAACAGCTGACCTCCGGCCGATTGGTCCTGCTCAGCCAATGGCAGTTCAGCTGCGGTTGACTCCTCTTGCGCCGTTGATGGCGGCCCATCTCGAGTTGGCTCTTTCCGCTCGGCCAATGGCGGATCAGCTGTGGTTGGCCCTTTCCGCTCGGCCAATGGCGGCTCGGCTGTGGTTGGCCCTTTCCGCTCGGCCAATGGCGGCTCGGCTGTGGTTGGCCCTTTCCGCTCGGCCAATGGCGGCTCGGCTGTGGTTGGCCCTTTCCGCTCGGCCAATGGCGGCTCGGCTGTGGTTGGCCCTTTCCGCTCGGCCAATGGCGGCTCGGCTGTGGTTGGCCCTTTCCGCTCGGCCAATGGCGGCTCGGCTGTGGTTGGCCCTTTCCGCTCGGCCAATGGCGGCTCGGCTGTGGTTGGCCCTTTCCACTCGGCCAATGGCGGCTCGGCTGTGGTTGGCCCTTCCCGCTCGGCCAATGGCGGTCGGGTCCAGGCGGCGACGGGCCCACTCCGCCCGCCCAAGGGCGCCCCGTCGCCCGGCCCCCCCTCCGCCCACCGGGTGGGCAAGACCAGGCCTCTCCAGGGGGGAGGGCCGTTGGTGGGCTCCGTCGCGCGGGGCGACGCCACGTGGGGCCTTCCCGCCGCCACGTGCGCCCTTCCCGCCGCCACGTGCGCCGCCGCCTCGCCGCACGCGCCCTTGCGGCGCCTGCGCCGGGGGGGCTGGTGCACCCAGGCCCGGTGCTGCGCCTGCGCGCCCCTCCGCCGACGCCCCGGCCTGCCGGCGGCCGGCAGGGTGCTGGAGCGCAGGCGCGGTTGCCCCGCGGGGCCGCCCTCTGCCAGCGGCGGCGCGGAGACTTCCCGAAGCTCGACGTACTCCCCGGCCTCGACGTCCTCCTGCACCCGCTGCCGGCGGGGAGTCGGGTCCCGGCCGCCGCCGCCGGCCCCATCGCCTTTGTCGGCGGCAGCGGCCTCCCTCAGGCGCAGGGGGCCGCCGTCGTCGTCGGCGGCGGCCGCGCCGTCGCCCGAGGCGCGGGGCCGCCCGGCAGGGGCCGGCGGCTCGCGCAGGCGCGGGCAGACCAGGCGGGACCAGCGCATGCGCCGGAGCCGGCCGCCGGCCGAGGCCAGCAGGCAGCTGCGGAGTCTGCGCGGCGGGCTCCGGGCGTCGCGCCTCAGCCGCCGGTTCACGCCGTCCAGCCACTCGACGGTGAAGAGGTGCGGGTACGCGTCCTCGGCGATCGGCAGCTCGACGATTCCTCCGCCCTCCTCGCCTTCCTCCGACTCGGAGTCGTCGTCGTCGTCGTGGTCGTCGTGGTCGTGGTCGTTCCCGCCGCCGCCGCCGCCGCCGCCGCCCCAGGCCCGGCACTTGAGCAGCAGCGTCGCCCCGCGGGAGCCTGTTGGCGCCAGTTGCAGGTAGAAGTCCTCCGGCTGCAGCGCCCTCCAGTCCAGCGCCGAGAGTTGCAGCACCAGCTGCTCACCCAGGCACAGGGGCCAACCCTGGTGCACGAACAGGCAGCCTTGGTACTGAGCCTGCAGAGAGAGGGCAGGGGTCAGGGGTCAGGGCAGGTTAGAGGGCACCAGCACACACCACACCCCACACACCAGCACACACACTCACCACACACCAGCACACCCAACATACACCCCACCACACACCAGCACACCCAACACACACCCACCACACACACCAGCACACCACACACACCCAGCAGACACCAGCACACACCCCACCACACACCAGCACACCCAACACACACCCACCACACACACCAGCACACCACACACACCCAGCAGACACCAGCACACACCCCACCACACACCAGCACACCCAACACACACCCCACCACGCACCCACCACACACACCAGCACACACACTCACCACACACCAGCACACCCAACACACACCCCACCACGCACCCACCACACACACCAGCACACACACTCACCACACACCAGCACACCCAACACGCACCCACCACACACACCAGCACACCACACACGCCCAGCAGACACCAGCACACACCCAGCAGATACCAGCACACCAACACATACCCAGCAGACACCAGCACACACCCACCACACCCCACACATCACACTCCCACCACACCCCACACACCAGCACACACCCCGCAGACACCAGCACACACCCACCACACCACACACCAGCACACACCCACCACACACCAGCACACACCCAGCAGACACGAGCACACACACACACCACACACCCAGCAGACACCAGCACACACACCCACCACACCCCAGCACACACTCACCACACACCAGCACACCCAACACACACCCACCACACACCAGCACACACCCACCACACCACACCCCACCACACAACCACCACACCCCACCCCAGCATGCACCCACCACACACCAGCACACCCAACACACACCCACCACACACCAGCACACCCACCCCAGCGCGCACACCAGCACATACACACCACACACCAGGACACACCCACCCACCAGCACACCCAACACACACCCACCACACACACCCACCCCAGCACACACACCAGCACATACCCACCACACACACCACACACTAGGACAACACCCACCACACAACAACACACACCCAGCACACCACACCCCAGCACACCTAACACACACATCAGCACACACCCACCACACACCAGCACACACCCAACACACCCACCACACACCAACCACACACCAGCACACCCATCACACACCCACCACACAACAGCACACACCCACCACCACACCACACACCAGCACACCCACCACACACCAACCACCCCCACACACTCCCAGCACACCCACCGCACACCCATCACACCTCCACCACACACCAGCACACACCCAACACACACACAACACCCCCACCACACACACCAGCACACCCCCACCGCACACCAGCACACCCGCACCACACACCCACCACAACACACCCACCACCACACACCCACCACCACACACCCACCACCACACACACCCACCACACACACCCACCACACACACACACCCACACACACCCACCACACACACCCACCACACACACCCACCACACACCCCCACCACACACCCACCACACACCCACCACACACCCCCACCACACACCCACCACACACCCACACACACCCACCACACACATCCACCACACACACCCACCACACACACACACCCACACACACCCACCACACACACCCACCACACACACCCACACACCCCCCACCACACGCCCACCACCACACCCACCCCCACCACACACCCACCACACACACCCACCACACACACCCACCACACACACACACCCACACACACCCACCACACACACCCACCACACACACACACCCACACACACCCACCACACACACCCACCACACACACACACCCACCACACACACCCACCACACACACCCACCACCACACCCACCACCACACCCCCACCACACACCCCCACCACACACACCCACCACACACCCCCACCACACACCCACCACACACCCACCACCACACCCACCACCACACCCCCCACCACACACCCCCCACCACACACACCCACCACACACCCCCCACCACACACACCCACCACACACCCCCACCACACACACCCACCACACACCCCCACCACACACCCACCACACACCCACCACCACACCCACCACCACACCCCCACCACACACCCCCCACCACACACACCCACCACACACCCCCACCACACACCCCCCACCACACGCCCACCACCACACACCCCCCACCACACACCCCCCACCACACACCCCCCACCACACACACCCACCACACACGCCCACCACACACCCCCACTACATGCCCACCACCCCACACACCCACCACACAACAGCACACACCCACCACCACACCGCACCAGCACATCCACCACACACCAACCACACCCACACGCCCCCAGCACACCCACCACACTTCCACCACACACCAGGTCACACACCAGCACACACCCAACACACACCAACACACACACAACACCCCCACCACACACACCCACACACCCCCACCACACACCCCCACCACACACCCCCACCACACGCACCCGCCACACGCACCCGCCACACGCCCACCACCACACACCCCCACCACACGCACCCGCCACACGCCCACCACCACACGCCCCCCACCACACGCCCACCACCACACGCCCCCACCACACGCCCACCACCACACGCCCCCCACCACACGCCCCCCACCACACGCCCCCCACCACACGCCCCCCCACCACACGCCCCCCACCACACGCCCCCCACCACACGCCCCCCACCACACGCCCCCCACCACACGCCCCCCACCACACGCCCCCCACCACACGCCCACCACCACACGCCCACCACCACACGCCCACCACCAACACGCCCACCACCACACGCCCACCACCACACGCCCACCACCACACGCCCACCACACACCCCCACCACACACCCCCACCACCACACACCCCCACCGCACACCAGCACACCCCCACCACACACCCCCACCACACACCCACAACACATACCACCACACACCCCCACCACACACCCCCACCACATACCCACAACACATACCCACAACACACACCACCAAACACCACCACACACCCGCCACACCCCACCACACCCACCAGACCCACACCCACCACATCCTGCCACACACCCCGCTACAGACCACCACACACACCACCACACCCCCACCACACCCTCCACATACACCACCACACACACAACACACACCACCACACCCTCCACACACACCACCACACACCACCCCGCCACACCCCCACCACATACACAACACACACACCACCACACCCCTACCACCCCCACACACCCCCACCACATACACCACATCCACCACACACGCCCACCACACACCCCCCGCCACACACCCCCGCCACACACCCCCCGCCACACACCCCCCGCCACACACCCCCCACCACACACCCCCCGCCACACACCCCCGCCACACACCCCCCGCCACACACCCCCCGCCACACACCCCCCGCCACACACCCCCCGCCACACCCCCCCGCCACACACCCCCCGCCACACACGCCCCCCCACACACCCCCCCCCCACACACCCCCCGCCACACACCCCCCGCCACACACCCCCCCCCACACACTCCCCGCCACACACCCCCCGCCACACACCCCCCGCCACACACCCCCCGCCACACACCCCCCGCCACACACCCCCCCACACACACCCCCCCCCACACACCCCCCGCCACACACCCCCCCCCACACACCCCCCGCCACACACCCCCACCACACACCCCCCACCACACACCCCCCACCACACCCCCCCGCCACACGCCCGCCACCACACAACCCCACCACACGCCCACCACCACACGCCCCCCACCACACGCCCCCCACCACACGCCCCACACCACACGCCCACCACCACACGCCCACCACCACACAACCCCACCAACCGCACACCACACGCCCCCCACCACACGCCCCCCACCACACGCCCACCACCACACGCCCACCACCACACGCCCCCCACCACACACCCCCACCACCACACCCACACCACACGCCCACCACCACACCCACACCACACGCCCACCACCACACGCCCACCACCACACGCCCACCACCACACGCCCACCACCACACAACCCCACCAACCACACGCCCACCACCACACACCCCCCACCACACACCCCCACCACCACACCCACACCACACGCCCACCACCACACGCCCACCACCACACGCCCACCACCACACAACCCCACCAACCGCACACCACACGCCCACCACCACACACACCCACCACCACACACCCCCACCACCACACACACACCACACATCCACCACCAAACACCCACCACCACACGCCCACCACCACACACACACCACACACCCACCACCAAACACCCACCACCACACGCCCACCACCACACACCCCCACCAACCACACGCCCACCGCCACACGCCCACCGCCACACGCCCACCACCACACGCCCACCACCACACACACACCACACACCCACCACCAAACGCCCACCGCCACACGCCCACCGCCACACCCCCACCGCCACACCCCCCCCACCACACCCCCACCGCCACACGCCCCCCACCACACGCCCCCCACCACACGCCCCCCACCACACGCCCCCCACCACACGCCCACCACCACACGCCCACCACCACACACCAGCACACCCACCGCACACCAGCACACCCCCACCACACCCCCACCACACACCCCGCTACAGACCACCACACACACCACCACACCCCCACCACACCCCCACCACCACACACAACACACACCCCGCCACACACACCACCACACACACCACCACCCCGCCACACCCCTACCACATACACCACCACACACTACACACCCTCCACACACACCACAACCACACACACCACCACACACACCACCACCCCGCCACACCCCCACCACATACACCAACACACATAACACACACACCACCACACCCCTACCACACACACCACCACACACACCACCACACACCACCCCGCCACACCCCCACCACATACACAACACACACACCACCACACCCCTACCACCCCCACCACATACACCACATCCACCACACACGCCCACCACACACCCCCCGCCACACACCCCCCGCCACACACCCCCCGCCACACACCCCCCGCCACACACCCCCCCACACACACCCCCCGCCACACACCCCCCGCCACACACCCCCCGCCACACACCCCCCGCCACACACCCCCCGCCACACACCCCCCGCCACACACCCCCCGCCACACACCCCCCGCCACACACCCCCCGCCACACACCCCCCGCCACACACCCCCCGCCACACACCCCCCGCCACACACCCCCCCGCCACACCCCCCCGCCACACACCCCCCGCCACACACCCCCCGCCACACACCCCCCGCCACACACCCCCCACCACACCCCCCCGCCACCACACAACCCCACCACACGCCCCCCCACCACACGCCCCCCACCACACGCCCCCCACCACACGCCCACCACCACACGCCCACCACCACACAACCCCACCAACCGCACACCACACGCCCCCCACCACACGCCCACCACCACACGCCCCCCACCACACACCCCCACCACCACACCCACACCACACGCCCACCACCACACCCACACCACACGCCCACCACCACACCCACACCACACGCCCACCACCACACGCCCACCACCACACGCCCACCACCACACGCCCACCACCACACAACCCCACCAACCGCACACCACACGCCCACCACCACACGCCCCCCACCACACGCCCCCCACCACACACCCCCACCACCACACAACCCCACCAACCGCACACCACACGCCCACCACCACACGCCCACCACCACACGCCCACCACCACACAACCCCACCAACCGCACACCACATGCCCACCACCACACGCCCACCACCACACGCCCACCACCACACGCCCACCACCACACAACCCCACCAACCGCACACCACACGCCCACCACCACACACCCCCACCACACACCCACCACCACACGCCCACCACCACACACCCCCACCACACACCCCCACCACCACACACACACCACACATCCACCACCAAACACCCACCACCACACGCCCACCACCACACACACACCACACACCCACCACCAAACACCCACCACCACACGCCCACCACCACACACCCCCACCAACCACACGCCCACCGCCACACGCCCACCGCCACACGCCCACCACCACACGCCCACCACCACACACACACCACACACCCACCACCAAACGCCCACCGCCACACGCCCACCGCCACACCCCCACCGCCACACCCCCACCGCCACACCCCCCCACCACACCCCCACCGCCACACGCCCCCCACCACACGCCCCCCACCACACGCCCACCACCACACGCCCACCACCACACACCAGCACACCCACCGCACACCAGCAC
Source organism: Chiloscyllium punctatum (assembly GCF_047496795.1). Taxonomy (NCBI): domain Eukaryota; kingdom Metazoa; phylum Chordata; class Chondrichthyes; order Orectolobiformes; family Hemiscylliidae; genus Chiloscyllium; species Chiloscyllium punctatum. The sequence goes on from NW_027310036.1 coordinate 149,948, forward strand.
ACCCCCACCACACCCCCACCACACCCCCACCACACACCCCGCTACAGACCACCACACACACCACCACACCCCCACCACCACACACAACACACACCCCGCCACACACACCACCACACACACCACCACCCCGCCACACCCCTACCACATACACCACCACACACTACACACCCTCCACACACACCACAACCACACACACCACCACACACACCACCACCCCGCCACACCCCCACCACATACACCAACACACATAACACACACACCACCACACCCCTACCACACACACCACCACACCACCACACCCCCACCACACCCTCCACACACACCACCACACACACCACCACACACCACCACCCCGCCACACCCCCACCACATACACCAACACACATAACACACACACCACCACACCCCTACCACACACACCACCACACCACCACACCCCCACCACACCCTCCACACACACCACCACACACACCACCACACACCACCACCCCGCCACACCCCCACCACATACACCACCACATACACACCCCACACCCACCACACACAACACATACCCCCACAAACCCCACCACCCCCACACACCCCCACCACATCCACCACCCCCCGCCACACACCCCCCGCCACACACCCCCCGCCACACACCCCCCGCCACACACCCCCCACCCCCATCACACACCCACACCAACCACACACCCACACCAACCACACACTCGTCCCCCCACCACCCACCCCATCACACACCCACCGCACACCCACACACACCACACACCACCACAACCACCACACACTCACCACACACCACCATACACCACACACCCACCCGCACCAACACCACCACACACCCAACACACACACACACCCAACACACACACACACCCAACACACACACACACCCCCACCACGCACCACCACCACACACCCAGCACACACCCACCCCCACCACACACCCACCACTCATCCGCAACACACACTCCCGCCACACGCCCACCACACGCTCACCACACACCCACCCGCAACACACCCCCACCATACCCCACCACACATTAGGCACGCCCCCCACCACACGCCACCACACCCCCACCACACGCACCCACCACACGCCCACCACACGCCCACCACACGCTCACCACACACCCACCCGCAACACCCGCTCAACACACACATGCACCATACCCCCACCAAATACCCCCACCACACGCCCCCCCACCACGCCCCCACCATACCCCACCACACACATCCACCACACACATCCACCACGCACCCCACCATGCACCCCACCACACACCACCACACCCCCACCCCCACCACACACCACCATACACACCACACACACACCACATTACACCCACACCACACCAGACCCCACCCCACTCCACACACCCACCACACTCCCACCCCTACCCCACCACACCCCCACCACACACCAGCCCTCCCCCACCATACACCAGCACTCCCCCACCACACACCCACCACACACCACCACACCTCCACCCCTCCCCAGCCACACACCACCACACCCCCAGCATACACCACCACACACCCCCAGCACACACCCATCACACCCCCACCCCCACTACACACCACCACACACCCACCACACCACACCCCCACTACACCCCCACCACACCACACCCAACACCACCCTACACCACATCCCACCACACCCCAACCCACCCCACCACTGCCCACCCCACCAGTCCCCACCACAATCCCACCCCACACCCACCACCCCAACACGCCACACCACAGCCCACACCCCACCCCACCACACCCCACCACCCCACCCCACCACTGCTCATCCCTACTCCCCCTCTCCCTTCCCCATTCCCCCTCCACACTCTCCCCTCCCCACACCTCCCATCCCCTTGCCCCCTCCCCCTCCCCTTGCCTCCTCCCCCTCCCCTTGCCCCCTCCACATCCCCCTCCCCTTGCCCCCTCCCCTTGCCCCCTCCCCTTCCCCTTTTCCCCTTCCCCTTCTCCCCTCCCCCTCCCCCTCCCCCTCCCCTTCCCTCTCCCCCTCCCCGCTTTCCCCTCCCCCTGCTGACGGCCTGGATGTTGGGTAGGTGTTTCCGTTGGTCGGAGAGTCCCCGGCCCGTGGGCACAGGCTGATAGTAAAGGAGCTGAGGATAAACCCCTTCAGCCAGAGAGTGGTGAATCTCTGGAGTTGATGGCCACTGAAGGCTGTGGAACCTACATCCTTGAGTGTATTTAAGACTGAGAGAGAGAGAGGTTCCTGGTGGTCGAGGGTTATGGGGAGAATGGGTTGAGAAACTTAGTGGCCAGGATTGACTAGCGGAGCTGTATGGCCTAGTCTCTCTGCTCTTACGACCTTTCGACGTTCCAGTCTGAATCCTCACTCCGGACCAGGGCGGGGAGCACGCGTTCGATAAGAGTTTACAGATCGAGAGCCTCACAGTGAAGCCTATGCTGACCACCCCCAACCCCCCTCCCCACATGCTGACACAAACAGATTTCTCTTGGTCAATCGAGGCTAGTCAGGGATCACAGCCCACGTGGCCCAAGTGGTGTTGCCTTTTCCCCAAGAGGGCCCGTCACTGATTCTCCACCCCGCTTCTCTCCAATTCGCAACGGTGGCCTCCGTCTCTCGATAAGGAGCAAACCCCCAACCCCCCGCTGTTGCCTTCCCCCATTCCTGGTGCAGCTCTCTCCTCCCCGCGCCCCCCCCCCACCCCCCCCCCCCCGGCTGACACTTACACAGGCCTGATGCTGGACGGTCTCCAGAATGTGCTTTGCGGGGATAAGGAAGTCAACGATGTAGCGCAGAGCGTCATGGCGGAAGGTTTTCTCCAACACGTCGAAGACCTGGCCCAGGAGGGTGCCGGCGGTTTCTTCAAAAGGAGGGTAGAGGGCGGACAGCGACCTCTGGATGCAGCTATCCACCGCTTCACACTCCTGCAGAGACAGCGGCCCAAAAAAAAACAGGAAGCAGACATGGCTGTGACTGGCCAACACGAGCAGGCAGCAGGCAGGTTGTCAGCCACTCGAGGCTGTGCATCGCTGCAAGGGGGACAGTTTTAAAGTTGCGCAGGGGGGCTCCAAGCCCGCGACAGTGTCGTGAAATCAGTCTCCGTCAAGTTGGGGGGGGGGGGGGGGTCAGAATTCCTGACCTGCGTCGCTTCGGGCCAAACCCCGAAGCAAAGGGGCGGCACGGTGGCTCGGTGGGTAGAGCCGCTGCCTCACGGCGCCGGGGACCCAGGTTCGATTCCCACCTCAGGGCAGCTGTCCGTGTGGGGATTACACATTTTCCAACCCCCCACCCCGTGTCTGCATGGGTTTCCTCCGGGTGCTCCAGTTTCCTCCCACAGTCCAAAGATGTGCAGGTTAGGATGGATTGGCCATGCTAAATTACCCATAGTGCCCAGGGATGTACAGGTCAGGGTGGATTGTCCATGCTAAATTACCCATAGTGCCCAGGGATGTACAGGTCAGGGTGGGTTGGCCGTGCTAAATTACCCATAGTGCCCAGAGATGTGCAGGTTAGGGTGGACTGGCCGTGCTAAATTACCCATAGTGCCCAGGGATGTGTAGGTTAGGGTGGATTGGCCGTGCTAAATTACCCATAGTGCCCAGGGATGTGTAGGTTAGGGTGGATTGGCCATACTAAATTGCCCATAGTGCCCAGGGATGTACAGGTTAGGGTGGATCGGCCATGCTAAATTACCCATAGTGCCCAGGGATGTACAGGTTAGGGTGGATTGGCCATGCTAAATGACCCATAGTGCCCAGGGATGTGTAGGTTAGGGTGGATTGGCTGTGCTAAATTACCCATAGTGCCCAGGGATGTGCAGGTTATGGTGGAGTAGCCGTGCTAAATGACCCATAGTGCCCAGGGATGTGTAGGTTAGGGTGGATTGGCTGTGCTAAATTACCCATAGTGCCCCAGGGATGTGCAGGTTATGGTGGAGTAGCCGTGCTAAATGACCCATAGTGCCCAGGGATGGGCAGGTTAGGGTGGATTGGCCATGCTAAATTACCCATAGTGCCCAGGGATGGGCAGGTTAGGGTGGATTGGCTGTGGGAAATGTAGGGAGAGGGCAAGGGGTGATCTGGGTGGGGATGCTCTTCGGAGGGTCAGTGTTGGCTCGACGGACCAAAGGACCTGGTTTCGCACTGTCGGGATTCTCTACCATCTATACCTGTGCCCTCTCGATTCAGACTCCCCTACCATGGGGAAAATGCTGTTGGCTGTCAACTAATCTGTGCGTCTCCTCAGTGGCTGTGCACTGTGGGAAGGGATTGGGGCTGTTCTGATAGCGTACAGTGCGTAAGGATTGAGCCAGCTCTGTGAGATAGTGGATTTCAGGTCACTCTGGTTTTAAGACTGCCAGGCCTGCAGGGGAGAAACCAGCTCGGAAGCCCCCTCAGCTGACCCCCCCCCCCCCCCAAACCACCCCCACCCACTGCGTTTTACAAGCAGGAATTCCTGGACCAGGATAAAATGCACGCTGCCCCCTTTGACTGGGAGCGAGTCAGAGAGTGCGCGGATCGTTCCACACAAAGGGAGCATTGGGCAGACAATGATGGCAAATTTGGAGGTGTGCCCAGAGAGGGGTAGGAGGGACACAGGCTGCAGCCGCAGAGGCGGGCAAGCAGCCAGTCACCCGTTAACTTTGACGATTATCACTGGCAATAGATTGTCTCGCTGGAATCTGGTTGGGTGAAATTGAGCCAAAACCGCACGAGCGGCCCTTAAGTTCTCGCTCGGGGGGGAGGGGGGGGATGGAGCGTTTATTACCAGAGCTTGGAGCCCAGTCACCGGTGCTGAGATGGGTGCAAACAGAGGTAACGGGCAGGAACTCTAATTATTTGGGTGCTTTTGTTGGGGCCTCAGCTATTCGCCAGACAGCACGCTGCCTCACAGCACCAGGATCCCAGGTTCGGGTCCACTCTCTGGGCGATTGTCTGTGTGGAGTTTTCGCATTCTCCACCCATGTCTGCGTGGGTTTCCTCCGGGTGCTCCGGTTTCCTCCCACAGTCCAAGGGTATGCAAGCTAGGGTGGATTGGCCGTGCTAAATTACCCATAGTGCCCAGGGATGTGCAGGTTAGGGTGGATTGGCCGTGCTAAATTACCCATAGTGCCCAGGGATGTGCAGGTTAGGGTGGATTAGCCATGCTAAATTACCCATAGTGCCCAGGGATGTGCAGGTTAGGGTGGATTGGCCGTGCTAAATTACCCATAGTGCCCAGGGATGTGCAGGTTAGGGTGGATTAGCCATGCTAAATTACCCATAGTGCCCAGGGATGTGCAGGTTAGGGTGGATTGGCAATGCTAAATTACCCATAGTGCCCAGGGATGTGCAGGTCAGGGTGGATTAGCTGTGTGGGGGATAGGGTAGGTCAGTGTGGACAAGATGGGCCAAATGGCCTGCTTCCACCCTGTAGGGATTCTATGATTCTCTGATGTTACCGAACAACTGTAGCTGCCAGGCCAGAGAAATCCATGTGTCCCCAGAGCTTGTCCCTGTGACATGGAAAACTGTGACTGTCGGCTGTCTGGTTGGAAGGACAGAGTGCAAAAGAGGTGCCAACAAATTCAGCATGGGCAGAGCTGCAGTCACTGCGTTTCTAATTTCACTGCATTGAGGCAAAATCAAGGGTATCTGCACAGGACCTTCGACACTATCACCATCAAACACTCCCCAGGGACAGGGACAGCACAGGGTTAGATACAGAGTAAAGCTCTCTCTACACTGTCCCCCCATCAAACACTCCCAGGGACAGGGACAGCACGGGGTTAGATACAGAGTAAAGCTCCCTCTACACTGTCCCCCCCATCAAACACTCCCAGGGACAGCACGGGGTTAGATACAGAGTAAAGCTCCCTCTACACTGTCCCCCCCATCAAACACTCCCAGGGACAGGGACAGCACGGGGTTAGATACAGAGTAAAGCTCCCTCTACACTGTCCCCCCCATCAAACACTCCCAGGGACAGCACGGGGTTAGATACAGAGTAAAGCTCCCTCTACACTGTCCCCCCCATCAAACACTCCCAGGGACAGGGACAGCACGGGGTTAGATACAGAGTAAAGCTCCCTCTACACTGTCCCCCCCATCAAACACTCCCAGGGACAGCACGGGGTTAGATACAGAGTAAAGCTCCCTCTACACTGTCCCCCCCATCAAACACTCCCAGGGACAGCATGGGGTTAGATACAGAGTAAAGCTCCCTCTACACTGTCCCCACATCAAACACTCCCAGGGACAGCACGGGGTTAGATACAGAGTAAAGCTCCCTCTACACTGTCCCCCCCATCAAACACTCCCAGGGACAGCACGGGGTTAGATACAGAGTAAAGCTCCCTCTACACTGTCCCCCCCATCAAACACTCCCAGGGACAGGGACAGCACGGGGTTAGATACAGAGTAAAGCTCCCTCTACACTGTCCCCCCCATCAAACACTCCCAGGGACAGCACGGGGTTAGATACAGAGTAAAGCTCCCTCTACACTGTCCCCCCCATCAAACACTCCCAGGGACAGCATGGGGTTAGATACAGAGTAAAGCTCCCTCTACACTGTCCCCACATCAAACACTCCCAGGGACAGCACGGGGTTAGATACAGAGTAAAGCTTCCTCTACACTGTCCCCCCCATCAAACACTCCCAGGGACAGGGACAGCACAGGGTTAGATACAGAGTAAAGCTTCCTCTACACTGTCCCCCCCATCAAACACTCCCAGGGACAGGGACAGCACAGGGTTAGATACAGAGTAAAGCTCGCTCTGCTCTTTTGAGTGAACGTCCCTTGACGATGTATCCGTCAAACATTCCCAAGACAGGTTAAGCAAAGGGTTCGATAGAGTAAAGCTCCCTTTACTCCACACTGTCCCTGTCAAACACTCCCAGGACAGGTCCAGCATGGAGATGCAGAGTCAATCTCATTATCTTCTCTTCAACTGAGAGTAAACCACTCTCTACTTATTTGGACTAAAAGTGAAGGTCCTTGCTACTATCCCCATCAAATATGACCAGGACATGGACAGCTCAGGGTTAGGTACAGATTAACCCTCCCTCTCCCTTTCAAACTGAGAGTCAATTCGAAGTAAAGATGACTATGCATTATCCCCATCAAACACTCCCGGGACAGGTGAACAGCACAGGGTTCGATGTAGAGTAAAGCTCCATCAATACTCCCTCCCCCATCAAGCACGCCCATGAAAGCGACATACTGTAGAGCTATGGGGAGAGAGAAGGGCAATAGGATTAATTTAGGGACTGATACAGGGCTATGGGGAGAGAGTGGGGCAGTGGGATTAATTTAGGGACTGATACAGGGCTATGGGGAGAGAGTGGGGCAGTGAGATTAGTTTGGGGATCGATACAGGGCTATGGGGAGAGAGAGTGGGGCAGTGGGATTAGTTTGGGTTTCGATACAGGGCTATGGGGAGAGAGAGCGGGGCAGTGGGATTAGTTTGAGGATTGATACAGGGCTATGGGGGGAGAGAGTGGGGCAGTGTGATTAGTTTGGGGATTGATACAGGGCTATGGGGAGAGAGAGCGGGGCAGTGGGATTAGTTTGTGGATCAATACAGGGCTATGGGGAGAGAGAGCGGGGCAGTGGGATTAGTTTGGGGATTGATACAGGGCTATGGGGAGAGAGAGCGGGCAGTGGGATTAGTTTGGGGATTGATACAGGGCTATGGGGGGAGAGAGTGGGGCAGTGGGATTAGTTTGGGGATTGATACAGGGCTATGTGGAGAGAGTGGGGCAGTGGGATTAGTTTGGGGATTGACACAGGGCTATGGGGAGAGAGAGCGGGGCAGTGGGATTAGTTTGAGGATTGATACAGGGCTATGGGGGGAGAGTGGGGCAGTGGGATTAGTTTGGGGATCAGTACAGGGCTGTGGGGAGAGAGAGCGGGGCAGTGGGATTAGTTTGGGGATCGATACAGGGCTATGGGGAGAGAGAGCGGGGGCAGTGGGATTAGTTTGGATATTGATACAGAGCTGTGGGGAGAGAGAGTGGGGCAGTGGGATTAGTTTGGGGATCAGTACAGGGCTGTGGGGAGAGAGAGTGGGGCAGTGGGATTAGTTTGGGGATCGATACAGGGCTATGGGGAGAGAGAGCGGGGCAGTGGGATTAGTTTGGGGATCGATACAGGGCTATGGGGAGAGAGAGCGGGGGCAGTGGGATTAGTTTGGGGATCGATACAGGGCTATGGGGAGAGAGAGCGGGGGCAGTGGGATTAGTTTGGGGATCGATACAGGGCTATGGGGAGAGAGAGTGGGGCAGTGGGATTAGTTTGGGGATCAGTACAGGGCTGTGGGGAGAGAGCGGGGCAGTGGGATTAGTTTGGGGATCGATACAGGGCTATGGGGAGAGAGAGCGGGGGCAGTGGGATTAGTTTGGATATTGATACAGGGCTATGGGGAGAGAGAGCGGGGGCAGTGGGATTAGTTTTGAATTGATAAGGGGATATAGGGTTGTCGGGCAATGCAATGAAGTTCTTGCAATGGGCTATCTTGGCTGTGATGGGTGGAAAATCTGGGCAGGAGTTTAGAATCTGGGATTGAGAGGAAGTCAGTATCCTTCGGGGACTGGCTGAAACGGCCTCAGCCCTTAGACATGTCGTGCTTATGTTTTCCTTTCGCTGCTGCAGCTGTGCCAAAAATATCATGTCTCTCGGGTGGGCCGAAGGCCTGATTTATGATTTACGTCGTTGGTGGGGGGGGGGTTATCGCTGGAAATGTTCCTGGTTGGCGAGTTGGTCAGGGAGGGCGTGGTGGAACATGGGCCAAGCTGCTGTGAAAGCGTTGGTGGGTGCCTAAGGTCAGTTCGCGACCTCTTTGTTGCATGGGAAGATCCACAGTGATGATTCTTCAGGGACATTCCCATTAAATGGCCAGCTATTCTGTCCCCCTTCTGTTAACTATTGGATTGAGGAATCTCCCCCCCCGCCCCTCCACCCCTGTGGCTGTTGGATCTTTTACATCCAGCCCTCTTCCCAGACAGCACTGTCGTCTTCTGGAGGAACAGGAAGAGTTTCAGTTAGGCTGCACGGTCCTGTTTTGCTGTTCAGTGAAAATCGTCACTGAGCTGTGACCCAACTCTGCCTTTGACCCAAATCTCCGTTCCCTGTCAGTCACAGAATTAAAGTGGACAACTGACCCTGCACTAATTGCTGTTCACCAAAGAAATTTAGAGCCAAGGTCTTTCACATTTCATTCCTGACAAATCTGGCTGTAATTCTCAGCCCACTTTCCGCCCACCCCACCCCTAGTCTTGAGCGTCAGATTTTATGAACCGATTGGGGACCGAGTAATGGCAGCGCACCTAAAACTTCCTACTCCTGAAAGCCCAGACCAGGAAAGGTTTCATTGTCCATGGGGGACGTGGCTGGGCCTGCCCTGTATCAATCCCCAAACTAATCCCACTGCCCCCATTCTCTCTCCCCATAGCCCTGTATCAATCCCCAAACTAATCCCACTGCCCCGCTCTCTCTCCCCATAGCCCTGTATCGATTCCCAAACTAATCCCACTGCCCCACCCTCTCTCCCCATAGCCCTGTATCGATCCCCAAACTAATCCCACTGCCCACTCTCTCGCCCCATAGCCCTGTGTCAATCCCCAAACTAATCCCACTGCCCCACTCTCTCTCCCCATAGCCCTGTATCGATCTCCAAACTAATCCCACTGCCCCACTCTCTCTCCCCATAGCCCTGTATCGATCCCCAAACTAATCCCACTGCCCACTCTCTCGCCCCATAGCCCTGTGTCAATCCCCAAACTAATCCCACTGCCCCACTCTCTCTCCCCATAGCCCTGTATCGATCTCCAAACTAATCCCACTGCCCCACTCTCTCTCCCCATAGCCCTGTATCGATCCCCAAACTAATCCCACTGCCCACTCTCTCGCCCCATAGCCCTGTATCAATCCCCAAACTAATCCCACTGCCCCCGCTCTCTCTCCCCATAGCCCTGTATCAATCCCCAAACTAATCCCACTGCCCACTCTCTCGCCCCATAGCCCTGTATCAATCCCCAAACTAATCCCACTGCCCCACTCTCTCGCCCCATAGCCCCCTATCAATCCCCAAACTAATCCCACTGCCCCGCTCTCTCTCCCCATAGCCCTGTATCCATCCCCAAACTAATCCCACTGCCCCACTTTCTCTCCCCATAGCCCCCTATCAATCCCCAAACTAATCCCACTGCCCCACTCTCTCTCCCCATAGCCCTGTATCAATCCCCAAACTAATCCCACTGCCCCACTCTCTCTCCCCATAGCCCTGTATCAATCCCCAAACTAATCCCACTGCCCCACTCTCTCTCCCCATAGCCCCCTATCAATCCCCAAACTAATCCCACTGCCCCACTCTCTCGCCCCATAGCCCTGTATCAATCCCCAAACTAATCCCACTGCCCCACTCTCTCTCCCCATAGCCCTGTATCAATCCCCAAACTAATCCCACTGCCCCACTCTCTCTCCCCATAGCCCTGTATCATCCCCAAACTAATCCCACTGCCCCACTCTCTCTCCCCATAGCCCTGTATCAATCCCCAAACTAATCCCACTGCCCCACTCTCTCTCCCCATAGCCCTGTATCGATCCCCAAACTAATCCCACTGCCCACTCTCTCCCCATAGCCCTGTATCAATCCCCAAACTAATCCCACTGCCCCACTCTCTGTCCCCATAGCCCCCTATCAATCCCCAAACTAATCCCACTGCCCCACTCTCTCGCCCCATAGCCCTGTATCAATCCCCAAACTAATCCCACTGCCCCGCTCTCTCTCCCCATACCCCTGTATCGATCCCCAAACTAATCCCACTGCCCCGCTCTCTCTCCCCATAGCCCTGTATCGATCCCCAAACTAATCCCACTGCCCCACTCTCTCTCCCCATAGCCCTGTATCGATCCCCAAACTAATCCCACTGCCCCACTCTCTCTCCCCATAGCCCTGTATCGATCCCCAAACTAATCCCACTGCCCCGCTCTCTCTCCCCATAGCCCTGTATCAATCCCCAAACTAATCCCACTGCCCCGCTGTCTCTCCCCATAGCCCTGTATCGATCCCCAAACTAATCCCACTGCCCCACTCTCTCTCCCCGTAGCCCTGTATCGATCCCCAAACTAATCCCACTGCCCCACTCTCTCTCCCCATAGCCCTGTATCGATCCCCAAAGTAATCCCACTGCCCCACGTCTTACACCTGAAGGAGGGCTCCTGCTCCTCAGATGCTGCCTGACCCCCCCCCCCCCCCCAAGCTGGGCTTTTTTTTTCCCCAGCGCCGCACTCTCGACCCTTGGATCATTGCTGCTGCCAAACGACACTCCCAAAGTTGATCAGGGCTCCGGCCAAATCAGTGAATTTTTTTTTTGTGAAATGGACAAAGCGGCGGGGGGGTTTATTCTGTGCAGGATCGAAAGACTCGCTCCCACGATAATGTTGCTCATCAGATTTTTTGGCGTGATTTTACACTCATCGTTTTAGTGTGTGCACCCTTGGGTGTATGCTAAGCTTGAAGTCTGAAGTCGCTTTCTTTACCTGACTTCAGTGGCTTTACTGTCCACAAGATGCACTGGAGCAATTCACCAAGGCTCCCTTGAAGTGCCTTCCAAAATCACAAGCACTGTTTGGAAGGACGTGGACTGCTGTTGATGTACCAACTGAAGGATTGCTGCTTCTAGTCCCAAGTGCTAGTGAGCGGACTGACAGAATTAGGGAGTAATTATGTGGCTGGATAAATGGTGTAGGAAGGAGGGTCCAGGTAACTAAGGTATTTGGACCGGTTCTGGTGCAAGTGATGCCTGTACAAGGTGGGGGGTGGCACGATTAGGGGGGGGGATCCTTGTGGTTCCAAGAAACTGCTCGGCGTGGTTACCAGGCCGAGCACGGATTTCTTTGGAAAGGACTGGACCCTGGTTTGCCAGGAATGGAACCGAGCGACTTTAACTGATTCTCGGGGGTGGGGTTCTGCCTCCATTTGCACCTGGGGAGGTGGGTTTTGCCTGCGGCGCGCTCACTTCCTGGGTCCGGACAGAGGCCAGGCACTGCCAGGTCCAGGAGACTGGGGCTGGAAGACGACGCAGGGTCAAACCCTCCTCCCAGTTCCCGCCCCGAACCTGGAAAGCCGGCCACTTTGATTCTCCCACCTGCAGGAATGGTTTCTCCCTCTTCTCTATTCTGAACCGTACTCATAGCGAGAAAGTTTGAAATTTCCAGTTAAAGTTGAGGGAATTCAGCCCGACAACAGATAAATGGCCCTTCTAATTTGACCCTTTAAGTCCAGGGATCTTTCCAGCGAATCTATCCTGTACTCCCGAGGCCAGACCCCTCTTCCTGAGGCTCCCGTGCTCCAGCTGAGGCCCAGCCAGTGCTGAGTGCAACTCATAGAATCCCGACAGTGTGGAAGCAGGCCATTCAGCCCATCAGCTCCAAGCCAATCGTCGGAAGAACCTCCTAACCAGGCACAGCCCCCTATCCAATCTGGTAAGCCAGCATTTTCCATGGCTAACCCACCCGAGCCTGCCCATTCCTGGGCACTATGGGTAATTTAGCACGGCCAATCCACCCTAACCTGCACATCCCTGGGCACTATGGGTAATTTAGCACGGCCAATCCACCCTAACGTGCACATCCCTGGGCGCTAGGAGTAATTTAGCACGGCCATACCACCCTAACCTGTACAACCTGGGCACTGTGGGTAATGAAGCATGGCCAATCCACCCTAACCTGCACATCCCTAGGCACTATGGGTAATTTAGCATGGCCAATCCACCCAAACCTACATATCCCTGGGCACTATGGGTAATTTAGCACAGCCAATCCACCCTAACCTGCACATCCCTGGGCACTATGGGTCATTTAGCATGGCCAATCCACCCTAACCTACACAACCCTGGGCACTATGGGTAATTTAGCACGGCCAATCCACCCTAACCTGCACATCCCTGGGCACTATGGTTAATTTAGCACGGCCAATCCACCCTAACCTACACAACCCTGGGCACTATGGGTAATTTAGCACGGCCAATCCTCCCTAACCTACACAACCCTGGGCACTATGGGTAATTTAGCACGGCCAATCCACCATAACCTGCACATCCCTGGAGCACTATGGTTAATTTACCACGGCCAATCCACTCTAACCTATATATGCCTGGGCACGATGGGTAATTTAGCATAGCCAATTCACCCTAACCTGCACATCCCTGGGGCACTATGGGTAATTTAGCATGGCCAATCCACCCTAACCTGCACATCCCTGGGCACTATGGGTAATTTAGCATGGCCAATCCACCCCAACCTACATATCCCTGGGGCACTATGGGTAATTTAGCACGGCCAATCCATCCTAACCTGCACATCCCTGGGCACTATGGGTAATTTAGCACGGCCAATTCACCCTAACCTGCACATCCCTGGGGCACTATGGGTAATTTAGCTGGAATTGAACCCGGGTCCCTGGCGCGGTGAGGCAGCGGTGCTAACCACTGAGTTAGTGTGCTGCCTCGAAGGTGAAGCATGATCTGTAACCCCCACCCTCGGCCTGGTTTCCTCATCCTCGATGTGAAACACCCGCGCGCCAACTGTGGGGGGATTTTTTTGTTTCCCTTCGTGCCTTGACGGACGAGAAGACACCGCAGACATTGCAGCGCTCCCTCCGCACTGAGACTAGAGTGACCCTGCCAACGCCCACCCCCCCCCCTCCCCCCCCACCCCGAGTAGGGTGAGAGCGTGGTCGAGTGAAACCCAGCCTTCAGAAGCTTGGGGGGCAGGCGAGTTTGTGGGGGTCGGTTGGGTGGGGGGAGCTTCACCAGTTCGTGGGGAAGCTGGGACAGCCTGGACGCCAGGCCGTCGGAATGGGCTAGGAGTCGCCCTCCCACCGTGCGTCTCAGCCGCTGATCAGCTCCGAATGTCACCAGGCCCCCCTTGAGCTTCGCCTGGCCGTGCCCCCGCCCTGGGAATTGAGAAACGGGAGTCAGTCAGCGAGCGAGGGGTGAGGATCATTGCTGCCGGGCCCCCCTGGCGGTGCTGAGAGCAAGCACACTTGCGCGGCGCGCCTCCCGCTCTGAGTCATTCTTTCCCCAGGAGCCTGGGCAGTCTCTGAATTTCCTCTCAGTGTGACCGCACGCCTTTGGATTCTCTCTGGCTGTGAGGTGAGAAGGTGGCCGGGGGGTGGGGTGGAGGAGGGGGAGAAGAGTGTGCAGGGAATACCAACAGTGAGAGAGAAAACTAACACAAGACAGCCAAAGTGACACGGCCGTTCCAGAATTCAATCACAACGAGGTGCGAAAAGTCCTGTCCAGGTACCAGGCTGAGGAAAGGAGGAGAGAGAGGGACAATGAGACAGGGACAGGGAGAGAGAGGGACGGACAGAGAGAAAGAGGGACAGGGACAGAGGGAGAGAGGGACAGGGAGAGAGAGAGGGACAGAGGGAGAGAGGGACAGGGAGAGAGAGAGAGGGACAGGGAGAGAGAGAGAAGGACAGAGAGAGGGAGGGACAGAGAGAGAGAGGGACAGAGAGAGAGACACACACAGGGAGAGGGACAGACAGAGAGAGAGAGAGGGGCAGAGAAGGACAGAGAGAGAGAGACACACAGAAAGAGGGAGAGGGACAGAGAGAGAGAGAGGGACGAAGAGAGAAGGACAGAGAGACGGAGAGAGCAATGCAGGAAAGAAATCTAGACAGAGGGTTTCTGAACATACGGAGGGAAGGAACCTCAGGCAGGGACAGACTTTACAAGGAAGGCAGTACAGTTGTGTACAGAGGCAGCTGCACAATCGCTGTGATTAAAACAACAGCAGAGAGGTTTCGTTGACTCAATGCCAACTTCAGAGCCTGGCAAGGGAAAGCAGGTACAGCAGCTAGGGCGGTGCTGAAATATGCAACACATCCACAACTTTAAAACCATTACATCAATCCTCACTTCCCCTGTCTGTGTCAGGTCAATCAGTGTGCTTTGGCCAAACTGAGCTCACTGACCCTGACTGTATACCCCTGTCTCACTTCCTGTGCAGCTGGCTGCCTCCCTCTATTATATATTCCTTTCTGGATCCAGAGCTCACTCTATCTCAAAGTCTATCTCTTTATCATTCGGATCATTACTTGCTCCATGTTCTTCACTAACTGCACCCTTCAGGTTTCTTTCTCTGTCTCTCTCTCTCTGTCCCCCTCTGTCTCTCTCTCTGTCTGTGTGTGTGTGTCTCTCTGTGTGTGTGTCTCTCTCTCTCTCTCTGTGTCCCTCTCTCTCTCTGTCCCTCTCTCTCTGTCTCTGTCTCTCTCTCTCTCTCCGTTTCTCTCTCCCTCTCTCTCTCTGCCAGTCCCTCCTCCCACATTTTAGTTTTCACACCTCTGTGTATCTTCCTGTTTTCCCAGCTGTTTCTCGACACTTCTCTTGCCCTCCCTCTGGTTGTCCCCAGCTGTTTCGGGCTGTGTTCTCACTCCACTTCCTCCCGTTCCCCCTCTTGGTCCCTCCGTTCCCCAACACCCGTGACCCATTTCTCAGGTTACAGCGTTTCCCAAATCTTCCTGACATTCCACGGCAGGTCCCCTGACAGCCTGAGTCTTTTGGTGAAAATGTCACTTGTCACTCAGTCAATGACACGACGAGGGGGCGATGGTGCAGTGTCAACTCAGCAGCTATTATAACGACTGACAGAAATGAGCCAGTCATGGGATAGAGCAAAACACTGAGCTCACTGAACTGAACACAACAACAGTCCACATTATTCCTCATTGAGAAACATCCCCGCTCCATAATGCACTCTGTTCCTCCTGGCGCACTTCATCCTTTTACATTGCAATCTGCCCCTTCCTCGCACCCCTTCCCCACCCCCCCCCACCACCTAACCTCCACCCTCTGACCTCCTTCCCACCACCATATCCACCCCCCGTCTCTCTCTCTTCCCCCCGTCTCTCTCTCTCCCCCGTCTCTCTCTTCCCCCCGTCTCTCTCTCCCCCGTCACTCTCACCCCGTCTCTCTCCCCCTCACTCTCTCCCTCGTCTCTCTCCCCTCCATCTCTCTCCCCCCCCGCTTCTCTCCCCCCGTTTCTCTCTCCCCCCCGTCGCTCTCCCCCCGTCTCTCTCCCCCCATCTCTCTCTCTTCCCCCGGTCTCTCTCTCCCCCCCCCCCCCCCCGTCTCTCCCCCCCCCCCGTCTCTCTCCCCTCCGTCTCTCCACCCCCCCATCTCTCTCCCACCCGTCTCTATCCCGTCTCTCTCTCCCCCGTCTCTCTCTCTCCCCCCGTCTCGCTCCCCTCCATTTCTCTCCCACCCATCTCTCTCCCCTGTCTCTCTATCCCCTGTCTCTCTCTCCCCCCGTCTCTCTCCCCCATCTCTTTCCCCCCGTCTCGCTCCCCTCCATCTCTCTCCCACCCGTCTCTCTCCCCTGTCTCTCTATCCCCTGTCTCTCTCTCCCCTGTCTCTCTATCCCCCCATCTCTCTCCCCCGCTCTCGCTCCCCTCCATCTCTCTCCCACCCGTCTCTCTCCCCCGTCTCTCTATCCCCCCGTCTCTCTCTCCCCCCGTCTCTCTCTCTCCCCCGTCTCTCTCTCTATCCCTCCGTCTCTCTCTCCCCCATCTCTCTCTCCCCCCGTCTCTCTATCCCCCCCGTCTCTCTATCCCCCCGTCTCTCTATCCCCCCATCTCTCTCTCTATCCCCCCTGTCTCTCTATCCCCCCCGTCTCTCTCCCCCCGTCTCGCTCCCCTCCATCTCTCTCCCACCCATCTCTCTCCCCTGTCTCTCTATCCCCTGTCTCTCTCTCCCCCGTCTCTCTCTCTATCCCTCCGTCTCTCTCTCTCCCCCGTCTCTCTCTCCCCCCGTCTCTCTCTCCCCCCGTCTCTCTCTCCCCCGTCTCTCTATCCCCCATCTCTCTCTCTATCCCCCCGTTTCTCTCTCCCCCCCATCTCTCTATTCCCCCCATCTCTCTATTCCCCCGTCTCTCTATCCCCCCATCTCTCTCTCCCTGTCTCTCTTCCCCCCCCCCCGTCTCTCCCCGCGTCTCTCTCTCTCTCCCCCGTCTCTCTCTCTCTCTCTTCCCCGTCTCTCTCTCTCTCTTCCCCGTCTCTCTCTCTCTTCCCCGTCTCTCTCTCTCTCTTCCCCGTCTCTCTCACCCCCCGTCTCTCTCTCTCCCCCGTCTCTTTCTCCCCGTCTCTTTCTCCCCGTCTCTCTCACCCCCGTCTCTCTCTCTCTCCCCCCTCTCTCTCTCAGCCCCCCCGTCTCTCAGCCCCCCGTCTCTCTCTCCCCCCCGTCTCTCTCTCCCCCCGTCTCTCTCTCTCCCCCGTCTCTCTCTCCCCCGTCTCTCTCTCTCCCCGTCTCTCTCTCTCCCCCGTCTCTCTCTCTCCCCGTCTCTCTCTCTCCCCCGTCTCTCTCTCTCCCCCCGTCTCTCTCTCTCCCCCGTCTCTCTCTTCCCCCCGTCTCTCTCTCCCCCGTCACTCTCACCTCATCTCTCTCCCCCTCACTCTCTCCCTCGTCTCTCTCCCCTCCATCTCTCTCCCCCCCCGCTTCTCTCCCCCCGTTTCTCTCTCCCCCCCGTCGCTCTCCCCCCGTCTCTCTCCCCGTTCTCTCCCCCCGTCTCTCTCCCCCCATCTCTCTCTCTTCCCCGTCTCTCTTCCCCCGGTCTCTCTCCCCCCCCCCCGTCTCTCTCCCCTCCGTCTCTCCACCCCCCCCGTCTCTCTCCCCCCGTCTCTCTCCCCTCCATCTCTCTCCCACCCGTCTCTATCCCCTGTCTCTCTCTCCCCCGTCTCTCTCTCTCTCCCCCCGTCTCTCTCTCTCCCCCCGTCTCTCTCTCTCCCCCCGTCTCGCTCCCCTCCATTTCTCTCCCAACCATCTCTCTCCCCTGTCTCTCTATCCCCTGTCTCTCTCTCCCCCTGTCTCTCTCCCCCATCTCTTTCCCCCCATCTCGCTCCCACCCGTCTCTCTCCCCTGTCTCTCTATCCCCTGTCTCTCTATCCCCTGTCTCTCTCTCCCCTGTCTCTCTATCCCCCCGTCTCTCTCCCCCCGTCTCGCTCCCCTCCATCTCTCTCCCACCCGTCTCTCTCTCCCCCCGTCTCTCTATCCCCCCGCCTCTCTATCCCCCCGTCTCTCTATCCCCTGTCTCTCTCTCCCCCGTCTCTCTCTCTATCCCTCCGTCTCTCTCTCCCCCGTCTCTCTCTCCCCCCGTCTCTCTATCCCTCTGTCTCTCTCTCCCCCGTCTCTCTATCCCCCCATCTCTCTCTCTATCCCCCCTGTCTCTCTATCCCCCCGTCTCGCTCCCCTCCATCTCTCTCCCACCCGTCTCTCTCCCACCCGTCTCTCTCCCCTGTCTCTCTATCCCCTGTCTCTCTCTCTCCCCCGTCTCTCTCTCTCCCCCGTCTCTCTCTCTATCCCTCCGTCTCTCTCTCTCCCCCGTCTCTCTCTCCCCCCGTCTCTCTATCCCCCCGTCTCTCTCTCCCCCGTCTCTCTATCCCCCCATCTCTCTCTCTATCCCCCCGTCTCTCTATCCCCCCGTCTCTCTATCCCCCCGTTTCTCTCTCCCCCCCATCTCTCTATTCCCCCCATCTCTCTATTCCCCCGTCTCTCTATCCCCCCATCTCTCTCTCCCTGTCTCTCTTCCCCCCCCCCCCGTCTCTCCCCGCGTCTCTCTCTCCCCCGTCTCTCTCTCTCACTCCCCCGTCTCTCTCTCTCACTCCCCCGTCTCTCTCTCTCTCTTCCCCGTCTCTCTCTCTCACCCCCCCGTCTCTCTCCCCCCGTCTCTCTCTCCCCCCGTCTCTCTCTCCCCAGTCTCTCTCTCCCCGTCTCTCTCCCCCGTCTCTCTCTCTCCCCCCGTCTCTCTCTCTCCCCCGTCTCTCTCTCTCCCCCCGTCTCTCTCTCTCCCCCGTCTCTCTCTCTCCCCGTCTCTCTCTCTCTCCCCCGTCTCTCTTTCCCCCCGCCTCTCTCCCCGTCTCTCTCTCTCCCCCCGCCTCTCTCTCCCCCCTCTCTCTCTCTCCCCCGTATCTCTCTCTCCCCCCGTCTCTCTCTCCCCGCTCTCTCTCTCTCCCCCGTCTCTCTCTCTCCCCCGCCTCTCTCTCTCCCCCGCCTCTCTCTCCCCCCTCTCTCTCTCCCCCGTCTCTCTCTCTCCCCCCGTCTCTCTTTCCCCCCGCCTCTCTCCCCGTCTCTCTCTCTCTCTCCCCGCCTCTCTCTCCCCCCTCTCTCTCTCTCCTCCGTCTCTTTCCCTCCCCCGTCTCTCTATCCCCCCGTCTCTCTTCTCCCCCGTCTCTCTCTCTACCCTGTCTCTCCCCCCTTCTCTCTCTCTCTCCCCGTCTCTCTGCCCCTGTCTCTCTCCCCGTCTCTCTCTCTCTCTCTCTCTCCCCTCCGTCTCTCTCTCTCCCCCGGTCTCTCACTCCCGTCTCTCTCACACTGTCTCTCTCTCTCCCCCCCCCCCCCACCGTCTCGCTCCCCTCCATCTCTCTCCCCCCGTCTCTCTATCCCCCCAGTCTCTCTCCCCCATCTCTCTCTCCCCTGTCTCTCTTCCTCCCCCGTCTCTCTCTCTCCCCCGCCTCTCTCTCCCCGTCTCTCTTCTCCCCGTCTCTTTCTCCCCCCTCTCTCCCCCGTGTCTGTCTCCCCCGTCTCTCTCCCCCGTCTCTCTTTTTCCCCGTCTCTCTCTCCCCCCATCTCTCTCTTCCCCTGTCTCTCTCTCTCCCCCCCTCTCTCTCTCCCCCCCATCTCTCTCTCTCCCCCCCGTCTCTCTCTTCCCCCCGTCTCTCTCTCCCCCCCCTCTCTCTCCCCCATCTCTCTCTTTCCCTGTCTGTCTCTCCCCCTTCTCTCTCTCCCCCGTCTCTCTCTCCCCCATCTCTCTCTCCCCCCGACTCTCTCTCTCACCGTCTCTCTCCCTTCCCCCTCCCTCCACTGTCTCACTCTCTCCCCACTGTCTCACTCTCTCCCCACTGTCTCGCTCTCTCTCTCTCTCCCCACTGTCTCCCTCTCTCTCTCCCTTCTCCCTCTCCCCACTGTCTCGCTCTCTCTCTCCCCCCACTGTCTCTCTCTCTCCCCCTCTCTTTCTCCCTCTCCCCACGGTCTCACTCTCTCTCTATCTCTCCCCACTGTCTCTCTCTCTCTCTCACACACACTCTCTCTCTCTCTCTCTCCCTCCCTTCCCCCTCTCCCCACTGTCTCTCTCTCTCCCTTCCCCCTCTCCCCAGTCTCTCTCTCCCTCTCCCCACCTTTTCTCTCTCTTCCCCCCTCATTCCCACCTCTCTCTCATTCCCCCCCCCCGTCTCTCTCTCTCTCCTCCCCCAACCCTGACTCTCTCTCTCTCTCTCTCTCCCCCTCCCACTTACCCCCACCCGTCTTGTCTCCCTCCCTCGCTCCTCCCTGTCCCACCTTCCATTTCTTTGCACTGACCCTCCCGGGGGGGCCAGTTGCAGCTCTGTATTTGTGGGTGTCGTCTTTAATCGAGAAACCTGCCAACGACCGCTTTGTAGGGTCACCTCAGGACCATGAATGACGTCAAGCCGCGTGTGGTGACCTCGCAGGAGATGACCAAAATGATCCGTCAGAGGTGGGTGGACAGGACGTAACAGGAACGCAAGAGCTAACAGCGGGAGGAGGCCGTTCAGCCCCCAAGCCTGATGTCCCATTTGAGAAGATCTCGGCTGATTTAGTCTCTCAGCTCCACCTTCCTGTCTGCTCCCCCCCCCCCCCGCCCTCCCATAACTATCGCCTCGTTTGTCAACTGAAAATCTAACTCAGTGGGAGTCCCCCTCCTTTTTTTTTTAAAGAGTGTCCCCTTCCTCAGTTCTAGACAACACCCACGAGGGGGAAACGCCTCACCCCTGTTGAGCCCAGCCCAGCCCACTCCCCCAGGCACAAGTGGCTACTGCAGACGCTGGAGATCAGAGTCAAGATCGGAGCGGTGCTGGAAAAGCACAGCAGGTCAGTCTGCAACCAAGGAGCAGGACATAGAACGTAGGGCAGTACAGCGCAGAACAGGCCCTTCGGCCCTCGATGTTGCGCCGACCTGTGAACCACTCTCAGCTCGTCCCCCTACACTATCCCAAAATCATCCTTATCTAAGGATAGTTTACATCTCCCTAATGTACATCGGTAGGGAGGACATTCCACGCCCTGACCACTCTCTGAGTAAAGAACCTACCTCTGACATCTGTCTGAAATCTAACACCCCTCAGTGTGTAGTTATACCCCCCTCGTACACGCTGACATCATCATCCTAGGAAAAAGACTCACTGTCTCCCCTATCTAATCCTCTGATCATCTTGTATGTCTCTATCAAATCCCCTCTTAGCCTTCTTTCCAATGAGAAAAGACCCAAGTCCCTCAGCCTTCCCTCAAAAGACCTTCCCTCCAGACCAGGCAACATCCTGGTAAATCTCCTCTGCACCTCTTCCAATGCTTCCACATCCTTCCTGATATATGGGGACCAGCACTGTGCACAATATTCCAAGTCTTTTGTGTAGTTTGAAGGGCTGGTGCCCGAACCGTCGATTTTCCCCCCAGCTCCTCGGATGCTGCCTGACCTGCTGTGCTTCTCCAGCCCCACTCTCTCAACTTGGCAGCTTTTAACGAGAAAGGCGATGGACGGGTTTGAGACAGAGGACAAGGGCATCAGGCGAACCAGGAGCCCGCGTCGGCCACCAAGCGGAGGAGAGGTGTTCAGAGAAAGACGGGTTTTGTGGGAGCTGTGCGTTAACGGAGACAGAGCGAGAGATACCGGCCGTCCCTCGCCAGCGAGGATGACTCTGTCCCACTCTCGGGGTGAGTCAGTGGGTGACTGTACAGACCGATGCAGCTACCACAGACTCTATGTCACACTTGGGGCA